>NC_090265.1:227395027-227702912 GCF_040414725.1 Anabrus simplex
AGAGTTGCCAACAGAGTGGATGGAAAAATACCAACTTCCAGATTTTTGTCAACCAGGAGCACTGTACCAACCCTGATCCAAATAACACACACTCTCCATCTTTTCACTGCCAATTTTGAAAAAATACCTGTGGGTATTATCTGCGAATATATGGTAATCACCTGAATAAGAAAATACAGAGGAACCATGGCCTGCTAGATTAGAATGCAAAAAACCTGTACTGATTAGATTTGGTAACAGGTGCAAAACAGAGACTTTCTATGTAAAAAATGTGACTATTGATTTAGCATCTCACTTTTATAGTTTTGCAGACGCCAACGTGCCAGAATTATGTCCTGCAGGAGTTTCTTTGTATGCTGGTAAATCTACCAATAAAAGACTGATGTATCTGAGCACCTTCAAATACCAGCAGACTGAGCCTGGCATTTCGATGGGGTCCGCTCTGTCTGAACATCGGTAGTGGACTGAAGTTGTGGCTGTAAACTCCCAATTATACATGGCAGTTGTGTGCTGTTTCCAGCGACACGTACGGAGATACAAACTCAAATGGACTATGGCCAACAGACCACAAAAATTTCTTCTATATTCATAGAGATGTCGGCCGTGAAAGCTTAAGCTGATATGTTAGGAAATGTTTCATTACTAACAGTCCTTACCTGAGGGGGTGCAACAGCAGGTGGAGTACGGTATTCACGTGAACCTTTACTTAAGCTTCCTCCAGTTCGAACAGCCTGTGGAGGGGTGGGTGGTTTTGTAGTTGGTGCTGGGCCTACTGTAGTACCAACAATGCCTGCCGTAGAAGCAGAACCTAATGACTGGATGCTGCCCTGGCTAGAACCACGCTGTTTAGTGCGTGGGGTACCTCCAGTTGATGTGGTTCGAACTCCATGGCCAATATCATCCAAAGCTATCGATCAAATCAATGTATAATTAACAGAGATCGAAGAGAATATTTTTCAAATGATATTAGTCTTAATCAAAGCTTACCTGAAATTATTCATTAGAGAGAAAATTCATAAAACAAGACCTAAAATCCTCTGAGATTCACACACAATTATCTGTTCATTTTGCAGGATTGGGATACCTCAGTCATCAGCACATTATACTTCTTGACCATGATCATCCTTGACAATGCAAATTACTGGAGTGTTTTAAGTATTGCGAGCCTTGGAGCTAAAATTCAGAATTATTATTATATGCTCATTAAAACAACTTTTTAAAAAATGTGGCGATGGAGATCAAGTCCTGTTGGTCGAAAAAAAGCTTCACCATCAGAATGTTGGTCGGCAAGCCATGGGAGGTGGTGGTATACAATTTGTAATCACTAGTGTGCCATTACACTATTCCAGAAGTGAAAATTCAATCGAAACATGATTACCCACAGCGAAATTAAGCAGAATGATTAACTTCATAGTATATCATAGAAGTTCAGATTGACGCAATATCGAAATGTATATAATAATGATGGCAGTGAAAAAGACAAAAACAGGGGATTCGTATTGTTAAAAGACCCAACACTGTAGAAAAACGACAAAATGACTGACATGCTTAGCGAGCTGAAGTGTCGCAGATAAGAAGCGAATTTAATCATAAAAAATATAAACAAAAGAAGAGAATTTGATAAGCACATAATTATTAGCTACAATAATACAATGATATAACGCAATATATAGCATTATATAATCATAAAACGCATTATTTCCATCCTAAATGCTTAAGAAGACTTGGAAACCAGCCAGCCTACAGACGCCAAGAAAATTGTATCAATCAAAGAAGCAATAAGCTGAAATAACGCAACATCATCCCTAGAAATTTTATAAAACAAACCCATACAACATATAATTTGAGATTATTGCAGACATTTTGGAGGTGTGATAAGAAAGAGAGATCAAGCAAAGAAGTTTTAAAGAAAAAAAGGAAAAAAATTGTTAAATTAGAAGACTTTGCTATTATCCACATGTATCAGCTGGTCTCATATATGTTCTTAATTTCTGTAACTGAGCAAGACAAGATGATGGCTCTCTAAGAAGATGGGCAACAAACTACCTCCTTGATCGGAAATCCATCTCAGAAAGACCGATGACAGCTCGATTCAAGACCCGGGTTCGCAATGTGACCATGATCCAGTGTTATGCTCCCACAGAAATGTCAGAGATTGAAAAAAAAAAAAGGAAGAATTCTTCTGCCAGCTAAATGAGACTATTAAGAGAGTGGGAAAGAGGGATATTATGATGGGGGATTTAAATGCAAAGGTTGGTTCTAACAATGAGGGGCTGGAACAAATTACAGGAGTGCATGGAGTTGGTGACTGTAACGAAAATGGGGAGCTATTCATTGATTGATTTGGTAGTGGGTGGCACTTTATTCCCTCATAAACGATGCCATAAGATTACGTGGGTGTCGCTAGATCAGGTTACAGAAAACCAGATAGACCATATCGCCATAAGTAGAAAGTTTAGAAGATCAATGACTGATGTTAGAAATAAAAGAGAGGCAGATATTGGAAATGATCATCACCTGGTAGTCGCAGAGTTTAGAATTAAAATTGTGGCAAGTGGAAGGAAATTTGAAAGGTGAAACAAATTTGATTTAGGTAAACTGCATGATGAAAGTAAAAGGAAAGAATTCCAGATAAATTAAGAAACCACTTTGAAGCTCTTGCTGTTAAACCAGAACTTATGATGGATGTTGAACTATCATGGAAGAAAGTCAAGGACACATATTTAGAAGTTAGTGAGAAGGTGCTTGGATTTCACAATTATCTCAGAAGGAATGGATGTCTGATGATACTTGGAAAAAAATACAGGCTAGGAAGCTAGTTAGGGCAAAGATTAATATGTGTAAAACAAGACAACAGAAAGCCACAGTACAAAAGGAATATGTGTGTGAAGAAAAGCGTAAGAAAAGATCATATACAGTGGGTAGATGAACAAGCACGAATGGCAGAAGAGGCATCAGCAAGGGGAGATGCTAGGAATTGTATCGTATCACAAAGAAAGTGTCAAGGAGAGGATTTATCAGGAATAAACCAGTTAAAACAAGAGAAGTGAACTACTGACCACCCGGGAAGAACAGCTACAGAGATGGAAGGAACATTTCTCAGAGTTGCTCAATAGAGATACAGAACAGAATGGTAACCAACAAACAGAACCAGTATATAGTGACCCAAGAATAAATTTACATCCTCCAACCTGTTCAGAAATAGAGAAGGCCTTGAAACAGATAAGAACTGGAAAAGCACCAGGTATGGATAATATCGCGTCAGAAATACTTAAAGCAGACATTGAGACCTCGGCAAAATTATTGCACCCCCTGTTGGAAAGGATCTGGAATGAAGAAAAGCTACCAGCTGAATGGAAGAAAGGCCTGATTGTTAAGATACCAAAGAAAGGGGATATTGCTAGGCGTGATAACTGGAGGGGAGTTACATTGTTGTCGGTACCAAGTAAGGTGCTTTCAAGGATCATTTTAGAGCGGGTGAAGGATGTTGTGGAATTGCGCCTTAAAAGGCTGGTTTTCGTAAACACCGTAGCTGTGTCAATCGCATAAACACTCTGAGAATCATCTTGGAACAAAGGCCTTCGATTCTGTAAATAGAAGAGTTATGTGGTAAACACTTGAAGAATATGGTATACCACAAAAGATTCTGAATATTATGAAGGATATGTACGAGGGTTATAAATGTCAGGTTCTGCATATGGGAGATTTTACTGAACCAATAGATGTGACCTCAGGAGTTCGACAGGGCTGTATTCTTTCTCCGACGTTTTTTCTACTTGTGTTGGATAGTGTGCTGAGGAGAGTGTATCGAGGTCGGAAAACGGGGATCCAGTGGGGCTTGTTTTTTCAGATGACATCTGCCTACTGGCTCAATGGTTCAGAGATATGGAAGAAAAGATTAAGCGGTTGAAGGTGGAGGCAGAGGATGCTGGACTTAAAATAAATACATTAATAAGACCAAGGAGATGAGGGTCATTCCAAGATTGATGATAAATTGTCTATAAATGATAAAGAGATTGAACAGATACACTCCTTCATATATCTTGGGAGTATGGTAACTACGACTGGAGAAGCAGAAGAAGACATTAAGAGTCTTATCAGGAAAGCTAATGGTGCTTTTGTTCAATTGTATCCTATATGGAGAATCAAGAACATTTCTAGAAAAACTAAGCTACGACTTTTTAACACAAATCTATTTACTAATTTATTTATTTGGGAAAACAAAACTGCGAGAAGCCGAATTACAGAGTTCCGCAAATTGAAAAATATATTTACAGTGGAGTAGCATAAGGCAAACATTAAAAAAATAAGTGGAAGAACAATGAGGAAAAAACATCTAATGATAAAAATAGAGGGGAAAATTAAAAACTAACAAAATGACAAAATAACTGTAGACACACAACAATTAACAACAAAACATAAAGGCAAAAGAAACAAAGAAAATTGAAGATTGAACGTAAAACGAAGAGAAGAACTTATAGCTAGGCACAGTAAGATAAATACAGATATAACACATAAGTAATGGTATAGTACAGTAAAAAATAAATAAATTAATATTACATTATATACAAAAGAGAGGACAGCAATGAGTCCGTTCTGCTTTACAGCTGTGAAACGTGGAAAGTTACCGAGAAGATGACTAAACAACTGCAAGTCTTCGTGAATCGCTGTCTAAGACAAAAGATGGCCGGATGTTATTTCAAATGAAGATCTATGGGAAGAAACTAATCAGCAACCAATTGAAATGCAGATAAGGGGGAGAAAATGGCGTTGGATAGGACATACTTTAAGGAAGCCCGCTGGAGCCATTGAAAAGACAGCGCTCAACTGGAACCCCCAAGGCGCTAGAAAGCGCAGACGTCTGAAGAAGACCTGGAAAAAGACAATTGAAGAGGAATGTCTAGCAGTGGGGAAAACTTGGAACGAAGTGAAGAGGTTAGCCAACAATAGGAACAGATGAAAGTATTTCACGGAAACCCTATGCTCCAGGAGGAGCAAAAGGAAATAAGTCAAGTCAAAATCGTCACTTGCCACATACGGGAATCGCTTTCGACAAAAAAGGTCCATATTACTGTCTAAATCATCTGATAATTCAAGGAAACTGAATCATTCGCCTTGAACATGGTCCAGCCATTACGACAAAAATATGATCTTGATTTACTAGTTCCATTTCCGAATTGATAGTTCACGTATGTATAGGCAAGAAAAGGTTCCACCTTATCAATACAATTTTATTATTGTAAGAATTAACTTACAGGACCGGTTTCGACTTTTAAATAGTGATCATCAGCTGTACATGAATACCTTTACATTTGTGTCAAGCATTAGTTAACATGCCCTTTCCTAAAGGGAGATGCCATAGGGGAGCATTATGTCTAAGTGTCCAAATTGGGCATGTTGAATGTAAAATGGTTATATATTATAATTCAGGTACTTAGGTATAGAGCTATCTTTTTCGGGACTAGAATTTGTTTGTAAAACCTAACTTAAGCTTAAATCTAAATTACAAATACATTAAACACATTAAAATACACAGTACATGTTAAAATTCTTTAAAATAATGAATATAAAACATTTCATAGAAATTAATGTATGCATCTTGCATATCTATCTTCTCGTTTGAGTTCAATGTTGTAAATAATTCCGTGCTTGCATTCATAGGCAATGCTGTAGCTCTCTTAGGAAGTCTTATTGTATATTTAAATGTCTACATTTGTGTGTATGGTGAAAAGCTTCTACTGTTAACAAAATCCAGTTATATAGACGGAGGTAGGTATATGCAGCTGTGAGTGGAATATTGTCTTTAACACATTAATGACGGCTACGTTAATTAACGTAGTTTCGTATTGGTGCGCGGGCAACCGGCTACGTAAATTAACGTTTTCTCACATTGCTTCATTGTTGTGTGATTTTTTCCTCTCCGCTATTTATTAATCAAATTATTTTGTGTTGTTTACAAACTGAAGTCTTTGTTGATCGGAATTTACATATATTCTTTCCTTGGCAATGCTTTTGGCACAGGAAGTGTAGTTTCATAACACTCAGTACTGCGTGACCGAGTGTTTTGTCAGGTGTCAGCATGCGCGCCGTAGCAAAGACACCTTGAACGATGATGAAATGTTTCTAGAATTGCATGCTGATAGTTTATCTGATGTCCCCAGTGATTGTGAAAGTGTAAATACTAGTGATTTTGAAGATGTGTGTCCGTCAACATCAAAATATACGCACGGAAGCGACAGTACGACATTCAGTTCAGACGAGTCTGTTGCCGGCGACAATAATATGAGTGAAGATACCAGTGATAGTAGTGATAGCGAGGTTGATGGATGGACAAATAAGGATGAAAACAGAGTCCTAGAATCATTTATATATTTTACAGGCCTCACTTATACGGCCAGTAATTCCGCGAGTATCCCGAAGGTAGTAGATCGTTCCCTAGGCGATGACTTGCTTCAGCTTCTTGTGGAACAATGAAATCTCTATTATGAACAAAATTCCGGGAGGTATAAAACCTCCCCAAAATCCCAGAAATGGAAAAATATAAATGTGATGGAAGGAAAAAGTACTCTCAGAAGCCCTACAGAGTATGCACTGCACACAAGAAACGCAAGGACACAAGGTACATCTGTTCGGCTTGTCAAGTTCCCTTGCACAAGGGCAGCTGCTTCAGGCAATACCACACTAAAATCAAGTACTAGAATCACTGGTGAGTGCTCTCACCAGGTTTCAATAATTTATTCCATGTCATTTAAAAGTTACATGTATTTATATTTCATCCTTTCTTAAGCTAGGTGTGCTTTGGTTGCCGGTCCACAGGAAAGAATGGAGTAATGCATGCCCGAACAACGTGTTAAGTATTGGAGGAAGTTGTGGTCTAGGTTGTGCGTAAGTATTTCTTGATGCAGAGTGGTGGCTCCTTCCTCGTCTATAACTGTATGCTGATAAATGTTATCTGTGGAAGACGAAAATGAAGTATAAGTAGGGTTATAAGCTGAAGGAATGCCTATATGTGTGTGTGTGTGTTAAGTGGATGTGTACTTACTATAGCTGTCGTAGTTAGGTTGCATTGGAATTGAGAGCTTGGCGTGTACTGTATCGCGTTCTCCTTAGGTTTTCGTCTGCTGCTGCGAGGGGAGCGGATAGAGGGGTAGGCATAGTTGCTGTTATGGGGGTAGGGGTGGAGCTGGGCGTGTCGTTCGACGGTACTATGGCGCGTGTTATGTTCTGTTTTTTTATTGCTCTGAGATAGTCATTTTTTAACAATAATAGCCATCAGTTGTGGAGAGCTTGACCGTATAGAATAGGACTTGCCGTCCCATATACACAACTGTAGGCAGCCATATGTGGTGGGGGACAGAGGAGAACTGAAGGAGTGGAGAGGGAAGGCGAGGCAAGACAGCCGCTGGCTGTGAGCGCTGAAGTGTGCCAGCATGTACTGTACAATTTAGGGCACGCACCGCCAACTTTAAGCTCCTAAATGCCCCCTTAGAAAGGACCAGCGAAAAATTAGACTTCAACGACCTGTTTCAGCTTATAAAGACCTTAACAAATATGTAACAATCATATCAAAATTTGCCATCCGACTTCGTACCGTTCCCTCGTAAGTGATAAACGCTGTAACTTTTCTGTGGAAAACCTAGAAAAAGTGTTTGACATTAATTGTGAAGTAAACTACAGGAAAAATGATTAATAAAACCACTACAAAGAAAACAAAGTATTCAATTTTAATTTGTGTATGTACACGTTCAAAGTGTGAAAAATATGTTACTTTCCTTTTAATGTTCATTAAAGAGATGTGGTATCTTGTTATATCAGTGTCATTCTTTTGAAAATTATATTTGCCCGATTTACATTTTATAGAACTTAAATAGAGCTGAATAATAACCTATTTTAGGAACCTAAAATAAAACATTTTAGATCCGTAAGTTCTGCTGTATAGCCATAATAATTGCTTTGTAAAGACCTCTGGAGGAACACTGTAGCCTGACCTCAAAAAAATTAAGCCCTGGAAGGCATGATAGATGAGTGGCATTCGATTTGTGCATTTTATGTTTCAACTTGACGTGTGCTTGTTCCAGACTTGTGGAGAAAATGCAAATTAACAGCTGGCCAATCAGAGATAGCCATTCGCGTGTGCAGGGGAGTTTCTCTACCCAGTGTTGCCATCAATCAATCAATCAATCAATCAATCAATCAATCAATCAATCAATCAATCAATCAATCAATCACTCCTGATCTGCACTTATGGCAGTCGCCCATGTGGCAGATTGCCTAGCTGTTATCAACTGTTATTTTCCGTCACCATGTGCTACTAGCTGTGTTTATTGTCCTCTGTTCTTTTGGTGGTCTTTGTGGTATGTTTTGTTTTTATTGTTTAGTGATAATTAAGGTTCCATTATTAAGGAAAAGTCATTTCATTCCTGAGGTCATTTTACCCGAAACTTGAAAAATAACTGAACAATCGGTTCCTGACCCCATTTAAAGCAATTTTATTTTGAATATAAATGCACATATTAGTCATTTTTATTGCTTTGGTCATATTTGGTTATATGTTGAGCATTTTTGTTTAAATTGAGGTGTCATTTATAACAAGGCACATTATCCACGTTGATATTCAAACACGGGATTTCATAATACTGTAGTAGATGTATTTTTCTTTATTTTCCCAAAACAGATAGGTAGCAGGTTTACAAGACATGATTCTGAGAAAGGAAACGCTGTATGAACGTACACCGACAATTATGAAAAAACATGCAAAAATAGAATAAGAAATGTGCCTCAGGGCTATGATACTGAATGACTGTTTTAAGTTTTAATGTAGACCTACCTATTGTAGCTCTGTCAGTTTACATGATTAAATGTGTCTGCTGTGTTATCGCTTATCACTTTTTGACACATTTAATATTTAATATTCCTACCTATTCCTATAATGTATGTTGTCATATTTTACCTTTTTTTCAGGTCATATTTAGCTAGTTCTTAGAGCATATTTGCTTGCATATTTTGTACTTGTTTAGGTCATAAACTTCCAAACCCTAGTGATAATATACAATATATATCATTTTAGTGTAACGTAATATATATTAGTGCTCAATTTAAATATGTAATACATAGCTTTAAATGAGTAATTATTTCATTGTCTTAAGGCTATCTTTAGGGCTCATCATGTATAAATATTTTATCATGTACACACCCGATGCTAAGAGTGTATTTTCCAAGAAACGAATGTAATTTCAGGTATTCATATGTTAGGTTAATGCATTAGCTTAGCATCGTTTAGAATATGAATAACACAACACTGACATAACGAAACATGTAAGTAAATATGACATGAAATAGATACATTTTATCTAACAAATAGCTGGTTTCACTTAATATACTAATAAAGGATGATACCGTTCCTTGGTTGTGGCATCATACACAACCATTAATCTGGCTCAAGGGAGATAGGGTCACCTCCCCTATCCTTCACTTGAGTAATTCTTGTCTGCGCACGCATGTTGTGCGGGGGGTTATCCTCCACATCAGTAGGCCGGTGTGAAGGAAAGCTAAGTTCAGGCAGGGACCCAGTCTCATGGGGTATAACGTGGAACCCATGCCCAGGGTTACAGGTGAAGACCTTAACAGCATCTTAGACAGAGAAGGAGACCTTCGGAATGGCGAAGATGGTGGATGAAGCAACCCATCCTCGCTGGGGAAAATTAGGAGAGGAAACCACTGCCTTGTGGAGAAGAGGGATCTTTAAAGGATACAGGAGTAAACCCTGAATGAAAATCCTCCTCAGATGCGCATGGCTTAGCAGGTCAGCAGATGAGTAAATTTGTACTTACTTTCAACTATAATATAAGCCTCGGACGGATGTTTAAAAACAGAAATGGAACTGACAAGTCTCTGACTACAGTTGCGCAGTATGATGGTAATGCTGATGTTTGTGCACATGTTAGATCAGAGAACAAAACCTGATTTGGAACAATAAATATTTTAACAATGAATGGGAAGGAAAATGAATTGATGAAGCTAATGGCGAGATGAAAACTCGACATCCTGGGATTAAGTGAAGTAAAATGGAAAGGGAAAGGAATGTAGAAAGGGGTACACCTTGTTCTGGATGGGTAACAATAAAGAGAAAAAAAATGGAGTGGGATTTATAGTGAATCAGAATGTTGAACCAATAGATGAAGTTGAGTATGTAAATGAAAGAATTATAATAATGCACATACATGTAAACAAGGAACTATTGAAGATAGTACAGGTGTATGCTCCACAGACAGGATGTAGCATGGAAGAAAAAGATGATTTCCTCAATGAACTGGAAACACATATTGTTGGAGATAGGATCATGATAATGGGAGATCTGAATGCTCATGAGGGAACTGATAGAATGGGACATGAAAATGTTCTGGGCCCACATGGGTATAGCGATAGAAATGAAGATGGAGAGAAACTGTTGGACTTTTGTATCAGAAATAACCTGATAATAAAGAAAAGATGGTTTATGAAGAGGAATAGCCATAAGATCAGCCGATATAGTTGGGATGGACAGTATGGAACACTCATCGATTTTATAACAACAGACCGAGAATTGGGAAGATACGTCATGAATGTGAAAATAATCCCCAGTGAAAGTATGGAAGGTGATCATAGATTATTCACTGTGGAATTACAACAAGTAAAAATCCCTAAAATTGTACTGAAGAAGAAACCAAAGTTCAGGATTTGTGAACTGGAGGAGGAGGAGGATGATAAAAGAATGGCACTCCAAGATTGGATGAAAAGGAAGTAGCCTAACACGGAAATAGAAAGTGGAGAAGAAGAGTGGGACAATTTAAGATAGACATTTGTGGAAGCAGCAACTGAGGTATGCGGAAAAACAAAAGCAAAGGTTAAGGGAAAGGAGACACGGTGGTGGACAGACAAAATAAAAAAAAAGGAATAAAAGAAAGGAACAAGATGAAGAAAGAAATGGATAAGGAAAAGCATAAAACGTATCTGCTTGTTGTTTTAAGGGGCCTAACATCGAAGGTCATCAGCCCATAAAACGTATCAGAGGGATAAGAATAAGATAGAAATGTTACATGTGGAATACAAAAGATTGAAACTACAAGTAAAGAGGAGTATCAAGGAAGAAAAGGAGAAATGTTGGGAGAGTTTACCAACAAAATTGAGCAAGATAGTCAAGGAAATCAGAAACTATTATACAGAGTAATAAAATCGAAAAGAATAAATCAAGTAAAAATTAAGGCATTAGAGAGAGAAGATGGATCCGTAGTACATGACGAAAAGGGTCTTCAGGGAAGGTGATGGCAAAGTACTTGGAAAAAATTTATAATGAGGATGACTACTCGGATGAAGAAGGAGATACGAAAATGGAAATAACAGATGGTGAAAGAGAAGAGAACCCAATAATATGGTTGGAACTTGAAAGGGCAGTGAAAGCAATGACCAAAGGTAAAGCAAGTGGAAAAGACAAATTCAATGCTGATATGATTAAGACAGCAGGAATCATTGGACTACAGTGACTATACTGAGTCCTCAATGCCATATGGAAGGATGAAAGGATAGAATTCAGAAGAAGAGAGTCAAAATGTATGACATCCGAATATTGAAAGAACCTTCCATAAGAGAAAATGCAGGAGTCCATCTCAATAATAAACTTAAGTCTCTGTGAACTGAAGAGAAAATTTAAAAAATAATCTCTATAGTGGAATCAGTTAAAGAGGAACATTTGAAACCCAACGTCACCAAAAAGAAGTCGTGGATGACTGAAGAAATACAGTAGAACCTCGATTATACGTTCCAGGAAACTACGTTTTCCCATATAATCCGTTCAAATTATGTGGTCCCGCGAGCATCCTAAATAAATCACATTGTAAAAATCCTGCATTATCCGTTCCTCGATGAAACTATTTCCCGTATCAACCGTTCAGAAATTTCAGTCCCATCAACGCTAAATCCTCGATCACACGTTTTTCAAGAAACTGTATCTCACGAAAGGACGGCTACGGCATACTTGCGGATCTCGGTGTTACGGTCCAGTCATTGCGGTAATTTGAGGAAGCGGAAAAGCGATCGGCGGTGAACTTGCATAAGGGACCAGCTTAGCATCGCATTCGGGTGGTATTGTTTAGAGAATCAAAATCACAAAGCAGCGAGTGTCCACAACAATTGGAGGGAGACAGAGCACATTTCGAAAGCTCTACTTGAAGACTGAACGAGTTTCGTCAAATATTCATACTTGCAAAGCGTCTACATTATGTCCAGGGTTAGATTTTTTTTTGCATTTTCCGAGTGTATCGCCAAACAGGTTTTCGGCACTTCCCTCAGGGCACTGTATAGTCACTGAGCTTTCAGGCAGGAATCTAAACTGCTCCTTCTTAAGTAACACAAATTTAGTATTTTAATATTATCGTATACGATTACGTTATCGAGACCAGACCAGATGTTGCACCTTACATACATAAAGCCAATAGAGGTTTTGGGATTGCCTATTACTGTTTTGGTCCTAATGTAAGACTAGGAATTTCGCGTTATTGTGTTAAAATGTTAAAACCGCAGTCATTTTTTTTGCGCACGTTACATTTAAAAACCTTTGCATCATTTCGCACTCGTACTGACTAGGACAGCGAGCACGTTTTTCAGCTGAGCCCAAGGTCGCGAATAAACTTAAATTCGGAAGTTTTTTCTCTTTCTAATTTAATCGTGATTAGTGACGGACATAATTGAATATAATGCATCGAAAACTTGAGAATCGATACTTACATTCAAAACAATATTCTCGAGATTATCGTTCTGCGATGCGATTTTATTTCAATAATAATATAAGAGAATTTATTGGACTCCAACCTATTCAATACATTACAGGATGTTAACATTTTTAGTTAAACATCGTTAAAATGGAGACATGTTTCGCCCTCCATGTGGGGCATCATCAGTTATATCAAAGCACCTCAAAATTAAACCAGACGTCTGGTTGGAAATTATGAACATAATATGTAAGAAAGAATACATTAAAAAACACGTACAAAGTCCTATCCTAAACGAAATAACAATAGACTAGTTACACATAGTAAAATACGCTAGTGGTTTCTTAATATTAAAATGAGGTCATCATATGCACAGTATAAAAATGAAAGTAATCAAAGCCTATATGATATTGAGTTCGATGGTAGTTCTACGTAGTATATACAAATGTTGGCAAAATAAAACACAATTTATAATTACTGTACACTTATTTATAATTGTTAAAATTGATGAGGTAAAACATTCCAATTTGTCTATTTGTAATTTGGCTCCAACCAAAATAATTCGCCCTAGGATTCATGAGGTAGTCAACTCCGTTGGTCACTCTCTATTTGAATGGAGTGCACAGTGCAAGTGAACAGCTTTTGTTGATTATAAAATGAGGCTGTGCTAAGACAGAGTTAAAACAACACCGGCTTCAAATGAAGATAGTTAAAAACATCATTAGGTTCTTCCTAGTTGACTAAAGGTTTGCGTATATATTGTTGTTGAAGTGTGGGAAAGTCAGTTGTTGGTTGAATGGGCAACGGTCGAAAATGTTGTGCAGTGCAATCGGTGTTTGAGCTGTCCTACATGTGAGGGAAATCTGAAAATGGAGGATTTGTCTTAATTAGTTAAGTGAAATGACGGAAAAAGAGAAGAAAAGGGGAAATCATTGAGAAATGAAAGATGTGAAAGTTAAAACTTACCTTGAAAGCTGTTGAGCTGTTACCTAATTGTTAGGAGTTTTGTGGAGCACTGGCTGTCGCTAATGTCCTGCTCCTCATGTTGTACGTGTGACGTCTTAGAGGAGGGGAGTGGATTTGAGAAGGCGGGGCTGCGGGTATGTGATTGGCGCTTGGGGAGGAGTTGTGTGTATTGGAGGGAGAATAGGGGCGTGATGAGTTGAGCCGCTTAGTGAGGGTGCTTGGAGAGCTTGTTTTGAGGACGTTAACAAGTCTTTTGTCTTTCAGATTTAAACTATTGAGCGAAAATATCAATTGTTCGTAAAGAGGGCTTCGGTTGTCTATTGGATCATTTAAATTTTTGTTCTTATTATATTTTTGGTCCAAAAAATGTACAAATTTTCGAACTCTGTCATGAGCCTGCCTTTATCTAGTCTTTTTAAAATTTGGAGATCCTGTTCGATTGTGGTAAAGCTATGTCCGGTGTCTTTCATATGGATGCTCATGGCTGAGTGTTTATTGTGCTTTTGGGCATTGAAATGTTCTGCATATCTAATTGCAAAGCTTCTACCAGTTTGACCGATATATGAACTGTTACATTCAGCACATTTCAGTCTATAAATGCCAGTGCCCGAAAATTTATTATTGTCCGAGTTTATCTTATTGTGGTTGAAAAATAGCTTTTGATTAGAATTATGGGTCTTATAGGCTACCCTAATATCATGTTTTTTTTAAAGGGGTAGCGATTTGTTGTATAATGGGGTTAATGTAGGTGAATGATGCATATTTAGGCTTATTAATTTTTATTGGGGAGAGGTTTGTGGCCAATTTCAATTTCACTTTATTGATTATTTTCTGTATGATTGAGGGATTGTATCCATTGAAAACAGCTATCTCTTTTATGGTACTTATTTCTTTTCTTAAATTGACGGTTGACATGGGAATTTTTAACGCTCTGTACACTAAACTGTAAAATGAGGCTTGTTTGTGCGATTGTGGGTGAAGAGAATTTTGTTTTATGGTTGTGGGAGTGAATGAAGGTTTTCTGTGAATCTGGAAATCGAAATTGTTTAAGGTCCTGGTGATTGTAATGTCTAAAAAATTGATGAAATTATTGTCCTCATCTTCTTTAGTAAACTTGATGCAATTATCAAGGCTGTTTAAGTAAGTTAGTATGTCTTCACTATTGTTGCAGCTTTTGTCTATTATTGCTAGTGTGTCATCAACATAGCGTAGCCAAAGACACAAACCATTAATGCTGTTTGTTATTTTACTATTTTCGAGGTTGTCCATATAAATTTCAGCGAGTATTCCCAAAATGGGATCACCCATGGCTAGACCTTCTTATTTGTATATCTTATTATTGAACGTAAAATAATTGTTATGAAGGACGAAAGTTAGTAATTGTAAGCATTCTTCTATTTCTAACTGACTTAAGGTGCTGTGTTTAGAAAGATTAGTTCGTATGATTTCCATAGTTTTTTTAGCGGGAATGTTCGAGAACATATTGGTAATGTCAAATGAGCACATTATGTGGTTAGGCTGCAAATTAAATTTATTTAAAGTTTTGCATAATTCTATTGAGTTTTTAATAGGGTGTTTATTGTGAAATGTGAAGTGTTTCTTAAGGAATTTTTGGAGGAACTGAGAAGTTTTGTACGTTGGGCTATTTCGGCTATTTATGATGGGTCGAATGGGAACGTCATTTTAATGTATTTTTGGCAGATTTCCCTCACATGTAGGACAGCTCAAACACTGATTGCACTGCACAACATTTTCGACCGTTGCCCATTCAACCAACAACTGACTTTCCCACACTTCAACAACAATATATACGCAAACCTTTAGTCAACTAGGAAGAGCCTAATGATGTTTTTAACTATCTTCATCTGAAGCCGGTGTTGTTTTAACTCTGTCTTAGCACAGCCTCATTTTATAATCAACAAAAGCTGTTCACTTGCACTGTGCACTCCATTCAAATAGAGAGTGACCAACGGAGTTGACTACCTCATGAATCCTAGGGCGAATTATTTTGGTTGGAGCCAAATTACAAATAGACAAATTGGAATGTTTTACCTCATCAATTTTAACAATTATAAATAAGTGTACAGTAATTATAAATTGTGTTTTATTTTGTCAACATTTGTATATACTACGTAGAACTACCATCGAACTCAATATCATATAGGCTTTTATTACTTTCATTTTTATACTGTGCATATGATGACCTCATTTTAATATTAAGAAACCACTAGCGTATTTTACTATGTGTAACTAGTCTATTGTTATTTTGTTTAGGATAGGACTTTGTACGTGTTTTTTAATGTATTCTTTCTTACATATCATGTTCGTAATTTCCAAACAGACGTCTGGTTTAATTTTGAGGTGCTTTGATATGACTGATGATGCCCCACATGGAGGGCGAAACATGTCTCCATTTTAACGATGTTTAACTAAAAATGTTAACATCCTGTAATGTATTGAATAGGTTGGAGTCCAATAAATTCTCTTATATTATTATTGAGATTCTTTCAATACGGAAAATAAAATGATTTTCATTACTTGTAATAATAGCGATTTTATTTGGCGTAAATAAATATCACACGAGAACACGTTCACTTCCTTGCATAAATTACTTTATTACACTGTACGTCACAACACACAACTATACACAGTAGCAAATGACACTATATACAACACTCAATAGTGGAGTACCATGAAGTCGATTCTGACAAGTACAGATATCAACAACACTGACACGCGCACTATAACATACACTCTCTTGAATTCCCCGCCTCACTCACTCACTCACTCACTCACTCACTCGAGTCCAATGATCTGACTGGCTCACTGACTTGACAGCTCGATATTTATACTATTCGATTAACCATCTAGAATGATCGACTTCTGGAAGAGTTCTTACAACACTCTAATGAAACACACTCAAAACATCGATGGACCAGCTAGTCGAATGGGTACTCGAATGTTCTTTCGATATTTAAAAATGTACATGGATATATCTACAACATTTGTAATGTCTCTACATGTATCTGGATAATAAAACCTTACAGTAATTTCCAGAACCCTTCATATGCACCAAATATAGTACAATAAGTCTAACGAACATTATGGACTTTTCTACCGCTATCGACTCTATAGATTTTGAGGTTAAACAATACGTATTTGAGGTTATACAATTTTATACTACATATTTACAGGAAAATCATATATTAATCATATTTAACATTTAATTGATTAATAAAAGATAATTTAGCCTTCTATAAACTATAATTAAAATATATTAAACATAAAAATTGAAGGTTTTACACCAATTACGATGTCGTACCTACGACAAGATAACCTTTAAAAGTTGATGTTGGCCGTACGCCTAATTTGCACTGTACAAGATTTCCACAAACTGACTATGAATAGTATACCGGTGACCAAATTACAATGGAAGATTTAAAGAAAAAGGGATTTCGCCATCACGTTGGGCGCTTTAGTATCCAATGTGCTTTATTTTATTAGATGAGAGAATAAAAAAATACTTGTGGTCGATTGTTTGGCTTGATGTTATTAGGTTTTCGAACAATTTGACCGATCAAAGTTGCTGCACTGAAAGAAGTTTTCAGAGGAAACCGACAAAGTTTCCCCGGTAAAACAGAATGTAAAATTTCGAGACGTTAAAGTTGCGTACCGGTAATTAAACACTAAGAAACTAACAGATACTAACGAGACTGCCAGACTAACAAACACGCGTGGCAAGCGGTTGAATCATAGGCCCACCTGTGTCCATGTCCTTGGGAAAAAATTATACCCCTGCTACCCTTCCTCACAGCACATGCAAAGTGTCAACTACTTGCTGCAGCACTATACAAATCATTTAATTGCAATAATTTTGTTAATATTTAAAGAAAATAAAGGAAAGAATTAGCTGAGAAGACAACAGGGCTAGTACAAATTGCTTTCTTTTAAATAATTCCTATAATTCCTAGTTTCAGACGGCTAAAATGAAATAAAAATGTAATGTTTTCTCCACAAAGTGAGGGGGCGACTGCCCCCCCCTCGCTCCCCCTAAACGCCGCTACTGCCTGCATTTTTACTGGTTGTCATGGCAACGGGCATAGTTTCTGGTGGTTTCGCAAGTACCGGATGGACAAGCCGGCACTAAGTTTATTTTCCTGCTTTAATCGTCTTTGTGCTATAGGTAATGAAGAAAAGAAACGCAGGTTCGAAGTTGCAGAAATGAGTGGATGGGAAAGTATTGGGGTATTACGTGCGAGTGATAAATGCGCAGTAGCAACACTAGCACATCTAAACATAAACAGTTTATTTCCCTGGGAGAATTTTATTTCATGTGTCCTTGTCCCTGTGCTACATTCTAATAATGCGATGTAATAATTACGAGTGACATGATAATACAATGTTTAGCTTGTATAAAGGTAAAAATACGAATAACTTTCAATTTTATGCCAATACGTGGTATTGCAATGCCTCTGTGTGTGCGTCAGGCAACATTCGTTCAACTTCGTAGACGATCGGGATCTTTCAGCCAGCTTTTTGGCAGCATAATATGTATCAGCTGGCAAGTCGGCTGTTTCCTGCATAGAGTCGGGAAGTTTCTTTGCTTCGTAATAGTTTATTCACCTAATAATGGACATGGAAAATCTTATCAGTTTAGTTCCAAAACTAATTTCCTCTACAACAAGACCCATAAGTATTATTGCAACAACAACGCAAGAGAGAATGCCTGGAAGGAAATAAGCAAGGGAATGAAAACAGGTTAGAATATTCAATTTTGTGGTACACTAGGCCTATACAGTACTTAGTTTATTTCACAATTATTGTTGACCTTATTTCAGAATCATATTATCATGTTGGAGTCCATATACAGTATGGTATGTCAGTACGGTAATTGACATGGCTTGGAATGTACAGTATTTACCGTGAACAATTTTATAAGTGGCAATCCCTACGGTTGTCGCACATGTTTTCCTAACAAACAGTACGGTAATGCATAAGAAGCTGCTGTGTTGTGGACAAATACATTTTTCAGTTTTTAATTAATGCTGAGGCCACCTCGATTAAATACTTCACCCTGTCGTGGCATGCAACTTACTGCATTAATGTTTTATCAAACCATCCATTGTGTGCTTTGTGTTTCCTGCGTAGAATCCCATTTGATTCTATTTCACTTGATGTGAACGGTGGAGTGGAAATTTCGACTGATGGGTTCGACTTGATTCCTATCTCCCTATCTTACATCGATTCCATAAGGTGAGAGTGAGCATCTGGTGTTCGTGTTATCATAGTGTAACATCATATGGCCTTGGCAAGTCCGGAGGGGCTCCACAACAGATGCAAACAGTCTAACACAGGGTTCAACTTGCGCGGAGACTGGAGGGTTCTAACCACGAGCTGCTTTGAGCGGACGTTTTCTATCTCAAGGGGCTCTAAAATTTGAACTGTTTAACCGGGAAATATATTTACAACAGAACACTTTAAATGGGAAAAAAATACATATATCTTAATGCAACCTATTAAAGGACCAAGAATATCACACTTCTTAGGCGGGAACACAGAGTTTCACTGTATATGGAAATAAAGAACAATTATGCAGCCACAAGGAAACATGGCATAACTACAGCCAATGTTCGGCATTGGCATGAAGTCAAAGATAGTCTAAAGAAAGGCATTCAGAGGCCCGCAACAAGGATGCTTTAAAGAACTCTGATATGAAATTGTGGGGTATATGCGCGAAAAATGCAAGCTCGGAATCACCATAACACAAGATGTGATACAAATGTGGGCTCGCGAAGAGGAATTCCCTGAACTTTCAAAGGCAGTACCTCTAATTAAAATGATTAGGGAATAGGAATTACATGATACTTGTGTGTGTACTTTTTCTGAACTTACATTTGAAATTTGTTATAAATAAAATTATGATTTCACAGAGCACTTTTTAAGTCTTGGATTTGGAGAAATACGGTACGAATGTCCATGACAGTTACCTTCATCTTGTACCATTATTTAAAATGAATGGAGGAGATCTGGTTCGGTTGCCCATTGTATAGACTTTCTATTGTCTTGCCATAGCAGCCTATTGTCCAGGGTGCACTGCCACGGAATGACTTTACACATCACACAACCATGGTATCCTACAGCCTGATACCAAGTTGCTTGGATAAGACTGAACCAGTTATTAACAGAATATGTCAGATGTAATGTCACAAAGCACAAGGGGGGTCTTTGCAACTCTCTAGCCTGTGACAGCAGAGGTTGTGAACAGAATAGGGAATACACTGAACTAGAATGCCGTAAGGAAGTACTGTGGACGATACCCTCTGCTCTAGACTGGCTGTAATCCTTGCGTATGTGTTCAACAATTTTGAAGGCTGTTCAGTGGTTTTCTCTCTCTCTCTCTCTCTCTCTCTCTCTCTCTCTCTCTCTCTTTTTCATTTTCTGGAGTGATTTTCCTTTAAAACTACTAGTTTGTAACTATACAAAAGTACAGTAAAATACCAGTATAACAAATTTTTGGGACCTCTAAAATTAATTTGTTATACTGAAATAAGTCAATTCTTAAGAACTCACCTAGTATTATATCCTTTAGTTATTGTTGTTTTTAGGGGCGGAACTACGAGGTCATCTGTCCTGTTATATCAGTTGCAGGATCTATATAAATTCAAAATACCATTATAATAATAAGAGTTACAGCACTGACAGATATTTTCAGAAAATCTATTTTTACATTGTACCAGCAAGTCTACACATTGTTCCAGAACCTCATTTTTTGAAAAAGTCTGTGATTTTCTTCTGAACAGATCCAGACACAAAAGCTTGTTCCAAATAGTCACCAACCACTGCACATGAATTTAAAACAGATTCTGGCACATCAATTCGTGACACAAGAAAATCTTGAAGGCTACGTGCCATGTTCGTTGCCTGCTGAAGAGTCAAGCTCTGTTGATCACAATCATTTTGGGGGTTGTCTTCCTCTTCCTCCTCATCACAAGGATCTCTATCATTCATAATGTCCTCCACAATTTCCTCATTGGTGATTTCTTTGTGGACTATTACATCACTATCTACATTGATGTAGTCGGTAAGACTTACTGTAGATGGCACATCCAACGTTGTACACAAACGCTTCCAATTCTCCTCGGTTTCCACATCATCCAACACTTCACTTTCTGCGATGTCTTCTGTAAAAACCACTCCAGCTTTTCTAAAGCAGTTTGTGATGATGTCTGCATTCAGGGATTTCCATGCAGCTAAACATCTGCATTGCTTCCAATATGTTGATGTTAATGTCTCTATTCGTGGCAATGTTGCACAGCATTCGACGGACCACACAAGCTCGGTAATGCCGCTTTACTGCATGAATTATACCCTGATCCAGCGGCTGCAGAATTGAAGTTGTATTTGGAGGCAAAAATAAAACTTTTACATGCTCCAAATGGTAAGGCACACAATTATGAGAAGAGCAATTGTCCAATAATAAAAGAATTCTCCTCTTTTCGGCCTTCATCCGATGTTCCAAGTCCAACAACCACTCTTTGAATAGCACAGATGTCATCCATGCCTTAGAATTGTGCCTATATTCACAGGGCAGATGTTGCACCCCCTTGAAGCACCTTGGCTTCCCAAACTTCCCAATTATGAGAGGCTTCAGTTTGTCTGTCCCTGTGGAATTGGTGCACAAAGGAGCCATGATGCGTTCTTTTGAACGTTTGCCCCCAAAACACTTATTTCCCTTAAAATCAAGGGTTTTGTTCGGCATTAATTTATAAAATAATGCAGTTTCGTCTGCATTATAAATGTCTGCCGGCGAATATTCCTTCAGGGCATCCTTTAGAGTCTCCAGCCGCCATGAAGACGCAACTTCCTTCGAGGCATCGTTAGCTTCACCGTTTTTTTTTTATAATTTTGTGGGATATGCCATATCTCTCCCGGAACCTATGAAGCCAAGCAGCACTACCCATAAACTCAGGTGACCCAAGCGAACGTGCGAAAGATCGCGCACGCTTACATAACAGTGGGCCATTTATTGGAATGTTTTTACTCCACATTTCCACAAACCGCGTATAGATGGCTTGGTCCACCTCCTTGTAGTCGGCTGTCTGATCTTCTTACGCTGTTGACCTCGGGCATCAGCATCAATGTTTTCCTCTTACTTTTCTGTTTTAAAAAAGTAGAAAGTGTTAACAGGCTAATGCCATACATCTTTGCTATTATCTGCGCTTTTTTTAGGGATAGATTTACACCCTAGTGCTGAATCGGTCGACTTCGGTTATTTTCGAGATTCGTATTGGCAACTTTTGAAACACAAACTAAGAATCGCTTATCATCGCTGTGCGACATCTGGCGTACACTTCAAGTACTCGTACTGTTGTTGTTTACACAGCAATGCGAAAACAGGTTTGTATCTTTAAGGGTGGTAAGGAATGGTAAAGACCCACCTTATTATAATAGAGAAATAAAGAGACTAAGAAGGAGGTGCAGACTGGAAAGAAATAGAGTTAGAAATGGCTGTGGAAGTAAGGAGAAATTGAAGGAACTTACTAGAAAATTGAATCTAGCAAAGAAGGCAGCTAAGGATAACATGATGGCAAGCATAATTGGCAGTCATACAAATTTTAGTGAAAAATGGAAGGGTATGTATAGGTATTTTAAGGCAGAAACAGGTTCCAAGAAGGACATTCCAGGAATAATTAATGAACAAGGGGAGTGTGTATGTGAGGATCTTCAAAAGGCAGAAGTATTCAGTCAGCAGTATGTAGAGGAGACTAAGGCCAAAGAAGTAATAAAATTTACATATGATAACAATGACATTTACAATACGATACAAAAGTTGAAGACTAGAAAAGAGGCTAGAATTGATCAAATTTCTGGGGATATACTAAAGACAATGGGTTGGGATATAGTACCATATCTGAAGTACTTATTTGAATATTGTTTGGTCGGAGGAGCTATACCAGATGAATGGAGAGTTGCTATAGTAGCCCCTGTGTATAAAGGAAAGGGTGATAGACATAAAGCTGAAAATTACAGGCCAGTAAGTTTGACATGCATTGTATGTAAGCTTTGGGAAGGCATTCTTTCAGATTATATCAGACATGTTTGTGAAATTAATAACTGGTTCGATAGAAGGCAATTCGGTTTTAGGAAAGGTTATTCCACTGAAGCTCAACTTGTAGGATTCCAGCAAGATATAGCAGATATCTTGGATTCTGGAGGTCAAATGGACTGTATCGCGATTGACCTGTCTAAAGCATTTGATAGGGTGGATCATCGGAGACTACTGGCAAAAATGACTGCAATTGGACTAGACAAAAGAGTGACTGAATGGGTTGCTATATTTCTAGAAAATAGATCTCAGAGAATTAGAGTAGGTGAAGCTTTATCTGACCCTATAATAATTAAGAGGGGAATTCCTCAAGGCAGTATTATCGGACCTTTATGTTTTCTTATATATATAAATGATATGAGTAAAGGAGTGGAATCGGAGGTAAGGCTTTTTTGGATGATGTTATTCTCTATAGAGTGATAAACAAGTTACAAGATTGTGAGCAACTGCAACGTGACCTCGAAAATGTTGTGAAATGGACAGCAGGCTATGGTATGTTGATAAACGGGGTTAAAAGTCAGGTTGTGAGTTTCACAAATAGGAAAAGTCCTCTCAGTTTTAATTACTGTGTTGATGAGGTGAAAGTTCCTTTTGGGGATCATTGTATCTAGGTGTTAATATAAGGAAAGATCTTCATTGGGGTAATCACATAAATGGGATTGTAAATAAAGGGTACAGATCTCTGCATATGGTTATGAGGGTGTTTAGGGGTTGTAGTAAGGATGTAAAGGAGAGTGCATATAAGTCTCTGATAAGACCCCAACTAGAGTATGGTTCCAGTGTATGGGACCCTCACCAGGATTACCTGATTCAAGAACTGGAAAAAATCCAAAGAAAAGCAGCTCGATTTGTTCTGGGTGATTTCCGACAAAAGAGTAGCGTTACAAAAATGTTACAATGTTTGGGTTGGGAAGAATTGAGAGAAAGAAGAAGAGGCGCTCGACTAGGTGGTATGTATAATACCAATATAATGGTCTGTTACTGGACATTATAAATTTTCCAGCTAACTCATTCTTGGTTGCCTGCGTCTTGGGTGGTGTGCTAAGTCCCAACTGACGAGCCTAACTTAGCACACGAGGGCGGAACGCAGGCAACCAAGAATGAGTTAGCTGGAAAATTTATAATGTCCAATAACAGACCATTATATTGGTATTATAAATTTACTCATTCGGGACAAATATTTTAGGTTCCCTATGGGAATCAACATCTACATCATAAGTGGTATGTTCCGAGCTGTCAGCGGAGAGATGGCGTGGAATGACATTAGCAGACGAATAAGTTTGAATGGCATTTATAAAAGTAGGAAAGATCACAATATGAAGATAAAGTTGGAATTCAAGAGGACAAACTGGGGCAAATATTAATTTACAGGAAGGGGAGTTAGGGATTGGAATAACTTACCAAGGGAGATGTTCAATAAATTTCCAATTTCTTTGAAATCATTTAGGAAAAGGCTAGGAAAGCAACAGATAGGGAATCTGCCACCTGGGCGACTGCCCTAAATGCAGATCAGTATTGATTGATTGATAGCAAAGCCAAACTATAGAATTCATGCTAGGAACACGTTTCGCATCGGGAACTGTTATATAGTATTATATATTGTGTGTGTGAGACACAGTTGTTAGCGTAAGATAATGAAGGTTTAGAAAATTCATATCGATCGATCATATTATCGATTCAATTCAGATTTCATTTCCATTCAGTTGGCAGTACTACCGAAATCGGCAGTGCACCCTTCTTACCCCTTAACCCAGTACAAAAATCTATCACTAAAAAGTGCGCGTACAATACATCTCCTTTCTTTCCGCCTTTCTCTACTTCCGCAAGTATTTTACGTTTTTCAATCAATGAAAACTGCTGTCGCTTCTGCTTATCCATTTGCAATGACATGAACTTATTTATTTAACAAAATGCACATGAACTTTGTAAGTTTAATGGTATAACCTCAACAGAGACATGTTGCTTTGCGAATTAAATACGAAGAAGGAACATGCAATGCATGATACGACGAAACCGCCGCATTCATTGGTGGATTACAAACATCGCGATCCTACTCAGCCAATAGTATGACGCCTTACATTGGTTGATGGGCGAAGCCTATTGGTTGCGCAAAGCGCAGCGTTCATTGGTGGATTGTAAACTTGGCGCTCCTACTCAGCTAACAGAGTGATGTCTTACATTGGATGACGGGCGAAGCATATTTATTTATTTAATAGTGCACGAATGTGCAATTAAAGAAAAATACATTAATCTTTTGCATATTCTAGTGAAGACTTTGTTCTCTTGTGCACTTGCTGAAATGATAGCGATCGCAATGTTTATCACACAACATACACACACAATGTAGAGACGGTTCATGAAAGCTTGATCGCCGGCATAGACGATGGTAAATCCCATGTACCGCCAGCCTATTCAAAGCACTTCTCATGTCATTATTTGGACCGGTCCAGCTGCAGTCAATCATAGCATCAGTTGAGTAAAAATCCAGGCTGATTTCTGCTTGTTTTCTCTTTCTCTCTTGGAGAACTTCTTCTTGCTCTGTATGTGAAAGCTGCATTCTTATTTTCAAATCTTCCAGTAAAAAAGTTTCTTTGGATAATTCATACGCAAGTCGTGATGGTGACATCTTGGAGATGCCTAGTGTTCGTTTCAGATATCTGGCCTTAACATTTTCAATAGTTCGAAGGTCGGACACCGTTAGTCTTTCCCAAATAAGTTCCATACCATATGTTAGAACTGGGCGAAGCATATTGGTTACACAAAAGCGATTGCCTTCTCCATCGCGTACGGTGCATATATGAAAAATGGCGATCACATCCTCTGAATAATGAAATAATGTAACAAGAAAAATGTTGGTCTAAAACAGGATGAATTTTGGTTTTAATTTGAGAAAATATGGTCAAACTTGTAATGAAAAGAGCTCAATTTTAATTCGTTAAACTGAAACTACGAAATTCATTAAAATGAAATATTTTAACATACAACAAATAGGGAAAAAAGAAGGGACCAAAAAAAAAAAAAAAAAATTCGTTATTCTGAAAATTTCGTTATACTGGTGTTTGTTACAGCGGAATTCTACTGTATTGCTATTATTTATTTATATATAGAACTTACTGGTTTCATTCCACCATTCTATAAATAATAAATATTAAAATGATTTTAATACCTAGGTTCAGTTTTTGCTAATAATATAAATATGAAAATAAGCAATTAAATTTGTTTATAGTAACTCTTGATAGTTCCCATATAGAATTACTATCATTAAAAAATGGAAGTAATCTCCATAATTGCACCAATCCCTGTTAACAAAAGCAGTAACAGGAAATTAGAATTAAGAAAAAAATACTGGAATATATTTTTTCTCACCTGTGTAATCTATAGGCTTGCGAACATACTTTATTGGCTTCTCTGGGTTCGCAGGGGCTATTATCTTGTACTGTCGAGAAGTAGTCTTATTTGCTGTAAGAACACCTATTTCTCTTCGAGCAACCTTCTCCTTATGAATCATCACAGTCTATAAAATATGTAAAAATATTTGTTTAAAAAGTAATTTATTATCATTTAATGCAAAATATTGTAACACACAAAGTCTAATATTGCTTGTCTAAAAAGGTTTGACCTAATGAACATAATACAGGCAATGTAACTGTTGTTGTGGATGGATCCAAGCAATTTCAGTAGTATTGGACATAACTTCTACAGATGAGGAATAGGAGGGAAAAACTCAACTTGATTTAGTCATAAAACATAGAAAAATGGCCTAAAGACTTGAAAAACAACAGTCATACAAGAAAGAAAAATATTGGACGATGGTTCAAAGCTTATATTTTAAATTTCATCATACAGATCTGTCAAGAAACTTTAACAAATGTGGCTGCAAAGAGATTTCTGGGAGAACATGATCCTTGTTAAAAAGTGGGTGCTATACAAAGTAAGAGAACACATGAAAAATATAGCATAATAAATTGTACAAAATTAAGAAAAAATAGAACAGAAGTGCTTTTCTAGGTGATATGTTGGTCTTCACACAGGAATATGCCAGTCCAGTCATGATAAATATGATAAAAGAACACAGTAAAATGAGTGCACAATCAGAAATTAGTGAAATAAGTGCACACAAGGAACATGTAATCGTGGGGAGTTGAGTTCGGCCAGGTTGATATGTACCTACGAAGTTAAGTCATTAATGCACCAGGAAATTCCAATGTTCATCATCCCTACCCTCCACCCCATAGTGTCCAGTAATTTCTATTGTGAATCATCCAGTATAGATTGTACAGTGTGTCAATATGGAGGTACTGACAACTAATAAGGTAAGGCTGCAGTACATTACAATGGCTATGCTTACTGAGAATTTAGAAAACCTAACTGTAGTATACATAGACTGGTGGCGCACACTACATCCTCCTGATACCCTAGAATCATCAGGTCCTACATTAATCACCAAAAAGGTTCCAGAGTTCCACTTTATTCCCTATAATCCGAATTTCACTTTATTCCCTAAGGAACAGTGCAACAAGCACCAACATATAACAGATGATGACGACGCTTGTTGTTTAACCCATTTATGCCCAGGTGGGTCGTTTTCGACCCTTAAAATTATGCTTTCTTTCTTTAAGCTAGCACATTGACACTTGTAAGATTGATTAAGTTAACCATTATATATTGCTTCATACGTTTGGGTGGGAATTTGATTCATTGTTGACGTCATTCTTCATCTGGAGTCAACAGAAGAAAGATGGATTGTCAGCCCTCTGCATGCGGGTGAAGAATGTAAGTAGAATTGACAACTATTCGCACTGGCAAGTTATTCATTGCAGTATTTACTATTTAAAACTTCAATAATATGCATAGGGCCTACATAATTTGATATCCGCATAAGTTGCTTAGAATTTCCAGTATTTTCAATAGAACCTAGTGTGGGTCGCTAACAACCCGCTGGGCAGTTACCTGAGAGCTATCAGCGACTTCCACATTCGCTCAATAACGACCATATATTTAGCTTAAACCTTACGTAATTAGTCTTAGGATCCCTAATTGCTCTGTAATATATTGCAGAGTATTGCAATTAACAGTTGCAGAAATTCAGGATGAGCTCGAAGCGGTCAATCCTTCAGATATCCCTGACTCAGGTGTTGATATCTTCACTGGGCTGCATGAAGACAGAGTAGAAGAAACAGATGGTGACTCTGGTGATGAAGATTGTTCAGATCCTGACAGACTAAATTGTGCTCAGCTTCAAGCTCCAGCAGAGTTAGTGATGCAGGTACCAATAAACAGTAACTTCAATTCATAAAATCCTCCCGAATTCAGTGATGAACCTGAACCGCTTCCGGAAAATGAACAAGACGGTAGTGACTTAGACAGTTGATATGATATTCCCACCCTCTTTTTCGTCCAATATTTGTCATCCAGGTAAAAGAAATTTTACGATCCGATCATACCCAATAGATTTTTTGGGTGCATTTCTTGAAGCAGATACAGTTCTTCAAATATTGAAATAGACCGTTGGTTATGCCTCTTTCCTCGGCATAATTTTTCTGAGTGGATATGTACCCCTACCATGAAGAAGAATGTCTCAGTTCCACTGACAGTTATGGAATCTGAAGTTATGTGTTTTGGGTACTAAATATTATTATAACTAAACAGAACAATGACAATTATTGCTTTTTGTGTCATTATGAAACTCGTTTCTAAAGGTACGTAAATTGTAAGTCTGTAGAAAGAAATTATTGCTAAGGTTGATGTTCAGAATATCGGCTCTCCCTGTTTCCCGAGCAAGTGCTCAGCAGGTCGTTAACGACCCATGTGTTTATATGGGTTCTAAACAAGTAAATATGGTTTTGTTCATTTCTACATGAATAATGGGTCATACTAAGTGTTTATATATACAAGTTATCAATATCGCAAGAAAAAAATAATTTGGGCATAAATGGGTCAAAGGCGCCTAACATCTAGGTCATCGGCCCCTAATGGTACGAAATGAGACCCACCATCTCCCAAATGCAAGTTCACAGCTATGTAACCCTAACCGCATGGCCAAACTCTATTTTCTCTGATGTGAGGAAGGAAAAGCCCATACCTGTGCAATATGATTCATTTGACTCTCCATTTCAGCCAATTGTGCAGCTTGTAGATCAAGTAGTTGCAGAAAATTGTATGCCAATGTATTAATCTGATAGGCCACACTAGCTAATGACTGGGTTGTATAGTTCTTGGTCTCTTCTAGAGCAGCTCGCTTATTTTCAGACTGTGAAAAGAAGAACCAATTAGGATACACCATCATTAGGAGAGACAATATTTGACATACAATGTCTTCTAAGCCTGAAAAAGAAAACCAAAGTGTGATTTAATTTGTAACAACATATAGCAAACATGGTGATGGATCCCAGCAGTTGAAGTCTGGATTACTATTTTCACAAGACTATTGTTTGATTTAAACAAGATGTCAACTCTTCTATTTCTCATTGTACCATTCATGATCTAGTCTGGCTGAAAACAGTATAAGGTAGGTCAACATTGGGAACTTTATGTATCGAATGGTACGCGACTTTTTTTGCCATACAGATTTGCTCCATACAAAACGAGTGAAGAGTGTTTACATTTGGAACATTTGTATATGCAACATCCTCTAGAATGATATCAATCTTACCCTCCAGCTGAACACTCTTATTCCGAATTACCGAACTTACTTATAAGCCATAAAATTCTTCGAATTGGCAACATGCAGACAGACTGCGAGTAATGTCAAAAAGGGTGACCACATGATAAATGCTTACATAAAAGTAATGTTTAATGGAATTTGACTGTACCTAAAATCAAGTTTTACAGATTGTTTTGGTACTCATGAAATCCTGCATAATTTAGTAGGATTTGCTGAAAGCTGTAAGAATAAGCAGCTTAATTAATTTCTCAATTAAGATTTCCATACGCCTTGGAATTGTCGTATGTCAGGCTGTAAGCCAAACTGTGACAACAGTGTGAAGTTGGAGTAGAACAGTGTCCACATTTTCGTTCCCTAAGAAGAGGAAAGAGAGAACAGAAAAGGATTAATTTCACCCACCACCATCATCAGTCATTGAGGAAAAGGATATTATCACTGATGAGATGAGAATTGAAATACCCAAAGGATACTGTTATAAAACTGGCTCAGAGATTTCCAGAAATGACTGAAAATGTTGAGCCCTCTCAGTTGCCAAATTTGCCACTATACCTGAGCAGTGCCGCAGTACATCAGATGAAAGACAAGATCCAAAATTGTGGAGTGAGGATATTCAGCCATGTGAAGAAATATTGGATCTCCAAATCTGAAATTTTACAAGGGATTTTGATGCCATAGTGCACAATTTCTTAACTAAACTAACATTGGAGGTATAAAATGGGTGATGCATCAAGCAGTGGGAAAGTAAAATGCAGACGATGGGATATTGTAAACTTACTTTTTTGTATGTAAAAAAAAAAGTAAAAAAATAACATCTACAATGATTGCATCTGTGTTCGTCATCAGTCAGCAGTAAAGATAAAAATTTCATTGTTCCGTATTGAAATTATTAACATTAATGTCAATGAGGAAACTTTGCTGTTCTGTGCAATGATTGTGTTTCTTATTGTGAAGAAAATGGGAGGGAATAAAAAAAAGCCAGACCCAAGATGTTTTCTGCTCAAAAGGAATTCATATGGGGCATACCATTCAATATTAAAAGAATTAGTGACTAACGTCAGTCACGTTTAGAAATTTTCATTAATTCCCTGTTGTACTGGGATTTTAGGTTATGAATTCTTTTTCACTTCTCCAAACTCACCTTTCGGAACAGAAGCAATTTCATGCGTTTCTGTCTCTGAAATTCTTATTTTGAGAACCCCATAGACATTTTCTTCCTTCCATTTCTGGTATTAAGCATAACGTTTTTGTAGCTATCCACTCCATGTTCGCTGTTTACGAACACAAAAAATGCTGTCAATGGAAACAGTAGAGTGCACATGATCAGATTGCAAAACATGAATTGTTAACATTGATGCTTTCACGGCCCGTACTTATAGCAAATACAGTAGAGATAATACACGACACTGAGCGAGATATCGAAGGACAGCTACTGGAGCTCACTCTAGTGGATAGACCCGAACAGTACTGATTCTCTCATAAGAGCACGTGTATTTTTGTGTGAAGTTTTTGGTGTTATTTATGCGTTTTCAGTGAGTTGACAAATAAATAGTAGTGTGTGTCATTCCTTGATATCTCCTCTCAACATGAGGGGAAAGGTATGTGCTGTGTTTGGCTGCAGTAATTACGAAGTAGAGAAAAATGCGCGGTCGTTCTTCAGGTTCCCTCGTGACAAGAACTTGTAAGTAATATTGTGTTTGCATATATATTCTTCCAGTGACAGAGATTTTTATAGTACTTCATAATCTTCTGACCTGCTCGACCCATATTTTAACTGGCATAAAATGTAACCCGCATATTTTATTCTATAGTGCAGCGGTTAACCTTCAATACCGATGTGGTGTTGTAGGTGTGATATGTGGGTTTTGAAATGTCACAGAAGCGATTTGGATAAGGTGTACAAGAAAGAAGGGACGTTACGCTTATATAAGAATTATAAGATCTGTTCAGATCATTTCCAGGCCAGCGACTTTAGAAATCCTCGACAATACAGCCAAGGGTATGTTACATTTTTGCTCTAATTATACGTGAATATTCCTTAAAGCATCACCATCGACAACATTTTCATACTTTTCTTTCTTTATCCCTCTTCTCAGATTAAAGCCGGGATTTTATAGATTACCTTTCTGTTAGTAGGCTTCATGTTAGGAGGAAAACTGTCCAACTATTAAATGTTAATTCGCCGGGCTGAGTGGCTCAGACGGTTAAGGCGCTGGCCTTCTGACCCCAACTTGGCAGGTTCGATCTTGGCTCAGTCCGGTGGTATTTGAAGGTGCTCAAATACGTCAGCCTCGTGTCGGTAGATTTATTGGCACGTAAAAGAACTTCTGCGGGACTAAATTCTGGCACCTCGGCATCTCCGAAAACCGTAAAAGAGTAGTTAGCGGGACGTAAAACAAAAAACATTATTATTATTATTATTATTATTATTATTATTATTATTATTATTATTATTAAATGTTAATTCATTGCATCATATGTGTAAGGAATATCTTTCTGTTAGTAGGCTTCATGTTAAGAGGAAAATTGTCCAGCTATTAAATGTTAATTCACTGCATCATATATGTAAGGAATGTGCCGATATTTTTATTGACAAGTGTCTTAATGTGATGATACAATGTTTTTAAATGAGAAAAAAGACAAATCCAACCGCAAGAGTTCAGGCAGGAATGCTAAAGCTAAAAAAGTAATGCATAAATGAAAGATCAAGCCATTTCACACCAGTCCATTTCACTTCTTGTTTATATGTCTAATTTCAGTCTTTGAATAATAACCTTTTAAATAATTCTTCATTCATTTATCCAGAATTGCTTTAGCAACTTCGAAGTTAATATCTCAATAACACTTTCTTTCTAGACGTAATTTATTTATCCATTTCCGTATATACGTTTCCATTGATATTTGAATTTAGCGCGATTTGTTCAGATCAAGTCACTAGGAGCGCCACCGTCGAATTGTCTCCCATTTTAGCAAGGCGAAATCCGTAAGTGTCGCGTATTGTCTCTACTGTATTTGCTTATAGACATGTGGGCTTTTGGGCTTATGCCGTGTCAAGAAAACAAGGTGAAATTCTTCACATTTCACAGAGAACTTTGCTCTGAGTCTTCAGATGGAAGATCACGTAATATCACTATTTTAAAAAATGCATTAACAACTAATTACAGTATAATAATTGAACTTATTCAAGCCACAATGAACTACTGGCCACACAGCATTTAATTAAGAGATGCACATTCACCCACTCATGGTGACCACTAATAGAAGGACTTTCAGCATTCGCAGCGACCAATAAGAAAAGACTTTCAGACAGTGAAGCAACATCCTGAAACAGCGAGAGTTTCAAAACCTATTTTAAGTTCTGCAATCACCAACTTCTAATCGGGAGCCTTCCAGCTAAATCAGGAGAATTGACAGGTAAGCACAAAGCATCTAAGTTATATAGTGGCAGCCACGTAAAATCATCATCCATCACAGACAACAGTGAGGAGAGAGCGAGAGAAAGGATGGTGCGACATCAATGTTGTTACAACTACCAAAGGGGATGGCAATGGAGAGAAATAAGTCAGCTGTGTTGTATGCTAGAAGATAAATACCTAAATGTTCAGATCACTGAAAGTAAAATGGTTGATTTTCACACAATTATTCACAATTATTATTTTTCCTTAAAATCAAGAAATTAAATATTACTATATCCAACTGACAAAGAACTAGAGCTCTTCCTATATATAGTATAAGTTCCAACAGGGTTTTCCTTTCAGACTGATGAAGACTATATTTATATTTGTGCTGTTATACTCGACTCCTCCCATGCAGACCATGTGACCTTGGCGCAATGCGGAGGCTTGTGCCTCCCAGTGAAGCAGATAGCCGAGCCATAGGTGCAACCATATTGTCGAGAGACCAGACAAACGAATGGTTCATCGAAAGGGTAGCAGCGTTACATGTTATAATTCTCATGTTTTTTTTTTTTTTTTTTTTTTTTTTTTTGCTAAGGGCTTTACGTCGCACCGACACAGATAGGTCTTATGGCGACGATGGGATAGGAAAGGCCTAGGAGTTGGAAGGAAGCGGCCGTGGCCTTAATTAAGGTACAGCCCCAGCATTTGCCTGGTGTGAAAATGGGAAACCACGGAAAACCATCTTCAGGGCTGCCGATAGTGGGATTCGAACCTACTATCTCCCGGATGCAAGCTCACAGCCGCGCGCCTCTACGCGCACGGCCAACTCGCCCGGTAATTCTCATGTTTAGGTCCGTATTGAAATGTACAATGAAGTCAAATAAATATTAAAGTTTATTTATTCCACCTGTTCAATACATAAAAAAGATAATGAATTAAATAAAATTATAGGGGCAAGTTTCGCCCTTTAATTATGGCCATTCCTTCCTGCTAACATTCAACACAGCAACTTACCTTCAAGCACTCTTTCTCTCTCATGCTTCTAGAAAACTACAGTTTTATCACTTCATTTTTATTATAAACCCCTCTTGATGTGATTATTATAGTGACATTCAATCTGTTTAAGACCCAAAACTTTACTGTAGTGTATAAACTCATGACTACTTGTATTTTTTAAACTTCATTAAGGCCTCATTTCAAGAATTTCTTAACTACATTCAAGAAAGTGTATAATTTTACGAACATTTGTATTCTAGACTTTATTAAGGCCTGATATTAAGAATTTCATAACTATTGTCAACAATTTTGCACATTTCCAACATTTCCTTCACATTCATATTCTCAGTTCTGTACTTAATGGAAGTATCCAGAAAGTTACATGAATTTTTGAACAGGGTGTGTTGCCTTTTGTTGGTTATGTGTTCTAGAAGGCATTTCCTAACTATTCTGGAAATGGAAGATTCGCAAACATGCGTATTAGAGAAATTTAGTTAAAGTTCGCGACTGAAAGTAGGAATTGTGATTGGTGAAACCAGGTGGGGATGGGCGGACTCATGCATTCTGACTGGCTACTCCAAGGCCAGGGTTTACCTATATAGAGCGAAGCTCCGTTCATGATAATTTGGACTTGTCTCGGTCTTGCCTTGGCCTGGTCTGCCCTAGTCTGTTTTGGTCTGTCGAGAGTTTTACGTCGTGTGCGACGCTTCCCTACCGGGATGGGCCACCTTCGGGTAACCACTCTTGAATTCCGTTCCGGCTAAAATTTCCATAATGTTCAGTTGCTATTTCGTATAGGAGTCTGCCCTAGCCTAACCTAGATTCGCCAAATTAATTATTTATGACGCCTTAGCTTTTCAGCTGGGCTTGCCTGTTTGTTTTCGAGGCATTCCCATTTCTTATTTCACTAAATATGTAGATTGTAATTTAATATATTTACCTTGGGGTTTGCCTCTGGTAGTTCAGTGTCACTTGATGTACGCTAGAGTTTAGGGGAGTACGTTCACTTCACTGTAAATTGTGATTGCTTTTTACGTTGCTTTTAACATACTAAACTGCATTGTACAACTGGATCTGTAACTAGATGTATAGTTGGTTTGAAGTTTGAAACTTGTAGTGAAGCCATTATCAAAGAACCTCTAAGATATGTGTATCACGGAGCTTATAGTTCGTAAGTTGTAAGTTGGTGGATTTTGTTTCGGAATGTATTTGTAAAATTTCACTTGTAAATAATATTTTTCAAATTTAAGGATCACGGCGAATTATTTCGGAAACCGCAACCTAAGCCATGTCCATGCCCTCAGTGGGTTGTAGTTCCTTCCACCTTCCTGGTTTATTGTCCACTAGTTGGCCCTACTGATATTTACGTATTATGTTGTTGGCGGAGATCCGCGTAGTCCAGCTGATGTTTTGCTGAGTGTGTAGTGTTTTCTGACATTGTGTAGTTGTTCTTACTTTCCCCCCCTTATTGTGTTTAGTGCTCTGTTTTTGTGTAACCACTGTAGTAAAGGTTACAATATGTAAGTTAATTACAATCAGGTACCTGATTAATCAACTTTCAGTTTGAGATTAAGGCTGAAGATGCCCATAATTAAAGGGCGAAACATGTCCCTATAATTTTATTTAATTCATTATCATTTTTATGTATTGAACAGGTGGAATAAATAAATAATATTTATTTGACTTCATGGTAGCGGTCTTTCGAAAGTTGCAAGGGCAGTAGTCTAGAAGATTGACTGATATGGCCTTGCAATAATAGTTAACATGTCTTAGCTATGTTAACACTGCTACACGACTGAAAGCAACAGAAAACTACAGCTGTAACTAACTCCTGAGGACCAGCAGCTCCCTCTGTTATGATGTACAGATGATGGCGTCCTCCCATGTAAAATATTATGGAGGTAAAATAGTACCACATTCGGATCTCCAGGTGGGGACTACAAGAAAGGGGCAATCATTAGGAAGGTGGATACTGACATTCTGTGAGTCAATCAATCAATCAATCAATCAATCAATCAATCAATCAATCAATCAATCAATCAATCAATCAATCAATCAATCAGCATTGATCTGCATTTAGGGCAGTCGCCCAGGTGACAGATTCCCTATCTGACGTTTTTCTAGCTTTTTCTTAAATGATAGCAAATTATTTGTGGAATGTTAGAAGTTTGAACCCTCATGGTAGGTTAGAGAATCTGAAAAGAAAATGGATAAACTATAAAGTTAGATGTAATTGGTATAAGTGAAGTACGTTGGCAGGAAGAGCAGGATTTTTCTTCAGGTGACTACAGAATTATTAATACAAAATCAAACAGGGGAAATGCAGGAGTTGGTTAAATGATGAATAAGAAAACAGAGCAGTGGGTAAGCTATTACGGACAGCATAGTGGAAGGATTATTGTCGTCAAGATAGATGCCAAGCCAATGCCCACCATAATAGAGCAGCAAGGTCTATATACCTACTGGTTCAGCAGATGAAGAAATCAAAAGAATATATGGAGAGAAGATTTAATACAACACCAGCTGATGTACCCGTGCTTCGCTATGGAATTCTACACTGTATACAGAATTCTAGGTTAGATAGTGCACACGTAAGATTGAATTAAATCCCATAGCTCTTAACGTTACCCTAGAAATGCGAAGGGGAAGTCACCAAACGTCTTTTCTTATGTGAAAACTGTGTTACGGAATTTTCATTGTAATGGTAGGCCCTCTTGCCTACCATCAGTCACAATCAAGTTGGAGAATTTTCATTATAATGGCAGATACTCACTCTCCACCTGCCTTTTTATATCCTCAGAAAGACTGTCTAAGTGGTTTTCCCAACTGAAATCAACATAGGTCATTACAATGACTCCAGTAGGAATGTTGTGATTAAAAGCAATGCTATCATTTGAAATACTTGATCAAATGAAAAACCACACGTTTCCTCACTTTCAACAAACCGTACTACGCTGCCGATCTAACAGTCCAAAGTTTCAGAACTGGAATGACCAGGCCGCAGGCAGCCGTGAGCTGTGAACACTCCTCTGCTATTATACCGTTAAGTGTAGACGCTGCTCATTCCAATTAGTGCCTCAGAGTAGGGATCAAATAGCTGGAATACTATGATGAACCAGTGTGTTACGTACCAGCAGTATCAGAAAATGTATGAACCAGAGGAATGGCATGCTAAGAAGAAAGTTATGTTACTCCCCAGCTATTTCCCACCAATATTCAGGCAGGCTGTTATACTCGGTACGCAGCAGTAATCCCATCTATCAGAGGCAGCATAAGAGACAAAGAACATCACAATGTAATGTTATTGTTGATCAATTTTATGAGCTTTCAATACTGTAGGCCTTCATATTTAGTTTTTTTTCAGACTCTGAAATACCACTCTTATCACAGTCGGTATGGTAAAACTGAATAAAACATAAATGATCAGAAATGGTATTCTCTATTTTGAGAAAATAGTGAATGTTTTGAAGTCTTATAGGTCGAGCTATTTCTGCAATTAATGATGGGACGCATGGGTGTGTCTTTCTTGTGTAATTTAGGTAAGGCTCTGTCCATGGGAATATTAGGGTTCATGTGGATTAGTTTTTGTATTAATGCTTATGAATGAACAGTAGAACACTAGAAGTTCAAAATACTCTGTAATGTCTTTTTCGTTATAATAACACTAAAATAGTTCAAATTTGCAGTTAATGTGTATTTGTCAGATATTATTAATGTCCTGAGGGAAATGAATTGAAGTTCTATCATATTCCTTTTTATGTGGTATTTCCCACCTGGCTGATGAAAAGTTCTGGGGAGATCACTGACTTCCCTCAAAAACCAACTAAACAAGTCCTGGGTGTCTTAAAATGTGTCCTATCCTATCTCTTCTTCTCATCAACTTCAGCCAAATTGATCACTTACCAATTCGATTCAGTATCTCTTCATTCATAATTTGATCTACGCATCTCTCCTTCAGCATTTTTCTGTAACACAACATTTGAAAAGCTTCTATTCTCTTTCTTTCTGAGGTAGTTATCGTCCATGTTTCACTTCCATACAATGCCACACTGCAGTCAAAAGTCTTCAAAAATATCTTTCTAATTCCTATATCGATGTTCAAAGTGAGCAAATTTCTTTACTAAAGAAAGGCCTTCCTTGCTTCTGCTAGTCTGCATTTTATGTTCTCACTTCTACCATCATTAGTTATTTTACTACGCAAGTATCAATATTCATCTACTTCTTTTAAGACTTCATTTCCTAATCTTTTCCTGCATCACTTGACTTTGTTTGACTACACTTTATTACTTTTGTTTTGGACTTATTTATTTTCATCTTAAACTCCTTCCCCAAGACTGTCCATACCATTCAGCAATTTCTTCAAATCTTATGCAGACTCAGATAAAATAACAATATCACTGGCAAATCTCAGGGTTTTGATTTCTTCTCCTTGGATTGTGATTCCCTTTCCAAATTTCTCTTTGATTTCTTTTACCTCCTATTCTATATAAACATTAAAAAGGAAGGGGGACAATCTGCAGCCTTGCCTCGCTCCTTTCTGGACTGCTGCTTCTTTTTCAAAGTCCTCGATTCTTATCACTGCAGACTGTTTCTTGTAGACTGCAGGTAATTCATCTTTCTTGGTATCTGATCCTGATCACCTTCAGAGTCTCAAATAACTTGGTCCAATCAACATTATTGAATGTCTTTTTCTAGATCTATGAACGCCATGCATATGGGCTTATCGGTCTTCATTTGGTCTTCTAAGATCAGACATAAATCAGGATTGCTTCACGTGTTCCTACATTTCTTCTGAAGCCAAATTGATCTTCTCCCAACTCGGTTTCAACGGTTTCCTTGATTTTCCTGTATGCAGCATCTACCTTTTCTAGGACCATACAACCTTCAACATCCTTGCACTTCTGTTTCAGCCATTCTTCCTTAACTGTCCTATGCTTTCTATCTACTTCATTCTTTATTCATCTGTATTCTTTTCTGTCCTAATTTTTTGCATTCTTGTACTTTGGTCATTTGTCAGTCTGGTCCGGTATTTCCTGAGTTATTCATTGATTCTTAGTTGATCTTTCGTTTTTGCCACTCTTGCTCATTGAGTAAGAAAGTTGAACTCTTTATTAGTGTTTTTAAATTTTGTTGAATTCCAGTAGTAGGGTCCTTGTTGACTATTGAAAATGTTCCATCCGCAGAAAAGTTTTCTGTTTTTGTAATATATTCATTCCTGTCTAATAAAACTGTAGTACCTCCTTTGCCCGCTTTAGTTACTATGATGTTATTGTCATTAATTTTGGTTTTTAATCTTTGAATTAGATTTGTGTGGATGGAATAATAAGTTTTATTAAATTCCTCGGTTACTGTCGGTAATTTTTTAAATTTATTTTTCACCTGGTATCATTCTGTAATTCTAAGGGGAGTTTGGAAATATTGGACTCAACCTCTGCTACAGTGTTGATCACGTCGCTGGAGCTTACCACTCTGTTGCTGTGGAGTCCCATACAGGTTTACGACATCATGTGGAATCAAGTGCTTACATGCTAATCCAGGCACAGCTCACGCACACTACGTTATTCAAGCTAAACATTTGAACTCCGATGTACCTGATGAAATTATGCTGACAATAAAGATTTTTCATTTAAATAAACAGATTGACAGTATTTATATTTCAATTTGGAACACCCAATGACTCAAATATGTATTAATATTACGTAACTAGTACATATCTTGGTTATGTTAGCTTGTCAGTCTGTAAAAACGGCAGGATAGTGCACCCATTAAAAAAGTCCTAGGGAGAACACTGAAAGTGTACGTGGTAAGAATTGTAGGGGCATGAATATGACACCCAGATTAGAACAGATGTAGGATGTAGTAGTTACGTAGAAATGAAAAGGTTAGCATAGGATAGGGTGGCATGGAGCTCTGCATCAAACCGGTCAATGGATTGACTCAAACAACATAATTCAACAATGACACAAAAGTTTATTGAGATCCACCTATGCAATACACATTGGGTTCTTGAAAATTAAGATTTACATCAAGTCGTACTAATTTAACGCAACATGTTTCGCCCATTGTATGGGCATCATCAGCCATAATCTCATGCCTGAAAGATAAAGATCAGGATCCTGATTGCTCTAGTCAAAATGTTACATAGAGAAACATGTGTTGTAAAAATGAGGAAAACTTGATGCGAATCCCTAAATGACAATTTACACAATTAAAACATGTTTAAAAATATGTATGAGTAAAATGAGTAATGTTGGTGCAATCTTACATTAAAATCCTTAAAACATTTTTAAAATAGCCAAACTGTCCTTATTTACATGAATTTACACGAAAATATCTTATTGGATAAACTTAACACAATAGACCCCTACATAAAATTTACCAAAGAAAATAAAAACAATCACACCTTAAATTATCTGGATATAACAATAACTAGACCTGAAAACCACTTATCATACGAAATATACCAAAACCCCACACATACTTCGAAGCAAAAAATGTGTGTTCTTTAGTAAGGTTTTGAGATTTCTTTGTATGTTGTTAGTTGGGTCTTTACATATGATAGAAAAAGTGTTGTCTTGGAAACATTCCTTAGTCTTCGTTATGTATTCATCCTTATCGATGATAACAGTGGTGTTGCCTTTGTCGGCTTTCGTTATGAGTAAGTTATTGTTTTATTTTGTTTTTAAGTTTATTTATATGTACTCTATTAGCAATATTATTGTTTGGGTTATTGTTTCAAATTTTGTTGATGAATTGTAGAAGCCTTTTTATGATTTCGTGTCCGACTTCTTCACGTAAATCGTGTGGAATTTTCTGTATAGAGTTTTCAGTTACTGTAACGGTGGTTGTAATGTTCTGGAAGGCTGACATGTTGCCCCAGTTATATTTGGATCCCTTGCTCAATATATCAGTTTCTGTTTTGTTGAATGTGGTTTCTGTTAGATTTTTTACTGGTGGATGAAATCTGTGTTCAATAACTTTATTGGGGTAGGTTGGAGGATTCATGTTCGTGATTTTGGTCGTTGGTTTCAGTTTAGATGGTTGTTTTAGAGCTTCTAGTTTCTTGTTTAGTGTACTGTTTATTAATGGTTAAGTCTTCTATTCTTTCCTTAGAGATACGTTAAAAATAATTCCAGTAGCTATGTGGAAGCTCTTGGGATGCCATCAAATGTGTTTGGTATAATTTGTTGTTAAGGTGTTGCTTTTTACGATATAGAAATTTAATTTCTTCTTTTAACCAAATTTTGTTGGTTCTCTTTTGTGTGTTGCGTGTCTGATTGGTGGATCTGTGTTTATTGTACTTCTTAAGAAATTTGGGTGTTAAATCATTTGAAAGACATTACTTCAGAAAGGCAATGCTTTTAGTTGCGTTCATTAATTTGATCTTTATGTTTTGATATTTATGTGTGTCTCGTTTTGCCTGGTTGGCTGTTATATCTTTTAACCACACATACGTCCGGCTCCATGGCTAAATGGTTAGCGTGCTGGCCTTTGGTCGCAGGGGTCCCGGGTTCGATTCCCGGCAGGGTCGGGAATTTTAACCTGATTTGGTTAATTTCGCTGGCACGGGGACTGGGTGTATGTGTTGTCTTCATCATCATTTCATCCTCATCAAGATGTGCAGGTCACCTACGGGTGTCAAATCAAAAGACCTGCATCTGGCGAGCCGAACTTGTCCTCGGACACTCCCGGCACTAAAAGCCATACACCATTTCATTTTTTTTTTACCACACACACAAGTGAAGACATCGAGTATATAATAAGACTTCTTAAGAAAACTACAGCATTGCCTACAAACGCAAGTACTGAAATATTTACAATACTGGACTCAAAAACGAAAATGAAGATATACGCAAGACACACACATTCAATTCCATGAAATGTTTTATACTCATTATTTTAAAAGATTTTAACATGCACTGTGCATTTTAATGTGTTTAATGTATTTGTAACTTAGATTTAAGCTTAGGTTAAGTTTCACAGATAAATTCTAGTCCTGAAGAAGATAGCCTTATACTCGAGTACCTGAATGCTAAAATTATAATATATAATCATTTTACACTTATGCCCAATTTGAACACTCAGACAAGATGCTTTCTTACGACATCTCCCTTTAGAAAGGGCAATACCAACTAATGCTTGACACATTTGTAAAGGTATTAATGTTCAGCTGATGATGACTATTTAAAGTCGAAACTGATCCTGTAAGCTAATTTTTACAATAAAAAACTGTATTGATAAGATGGAACCCTTTCTTGTCTATACATATGCAAACTATCAATACTGAAATGAAACTAGTAAATCAAGACATCATGAATATTCCAGTACACAACACCGGAGCTATAAAAAGAGGCTAAAGCACAACAAGTTTAGTAAGACCTTGGAATCCAAGCGATGTGAGCGCTAGTTCCGTAAGCTGGAGTGACAGAGAGAGGATGGCGAGTACGAGAGAGAAGACTGTGAATATGCTGTGCCGACGTAGCAAAGCAACACAGCCGTAGTCAGCTCTTAAACAAGACGAGAACAACTTACTGTACAAATACACTTATTATCACTCAGCGTACCATTCTCTTGTAAAGTTCTCAGGTACCGTACATTGATCTCTTAAACACAATATTGTTTCTTTCCTTCAGCATTTTTGTTTTATTTTGATACTTCTTAAATTTAAAGACTATCGAATGCAACACTTGCCTCTGATGTTTGCAACTCCCATTGTAATCCAAGTTATCACGGAGCGGAGATCGTAACTTCCATAATCTTGGTATTTCCCTCTTCATTTCATAATACTCCTGTACCTTCTGCTTGATGATGCACTTATTCATATCATCCAGTATGATTTTATTATTCACTTTTCTGTTGTTACCTAAAGTGGATAATTTTGTCCTAATACGCTTTGCCAATATCACCTCCCTTCCGATTTTCTTTTAACACTTTCAACACCATGCCCGTACGGGATACGGGCGCACTGCTTTCCTGGTTGTAGACAGCGCCCGTATGCTATACAGGTGTGATTTTCGCACGTATTCCATGCGGTTCCTGTCCCTTGCTTGGGGGTAGTAGTTTATCAAGTGTCCACTAGAATGCAGCAGTTACCAGGAAGTTCAAACTGAAACGATAAAAAAGGGTAGTTTCTCCTTGCTGTGACCTCTACCGAAGCACCTGATGTGCCGGGTGCTGAGCGCACCAAATCTGTCATGTTGTCAGCTTTGTTACTGTACAAACATATTCTCACGCCAGCTCAATGATAGTGATATCTTGTATATTTCATCAGGAGAAGCGGGTTCAGAAATAGATGACATTAATGAACACTCTGCTTACGAACCAGATCACATATCAAGTGATAGTTCGGGCAAGATTTTTATTTGTTACATTACTTTTGAATGCAGTGTTCTCCCCACAAATTGTTGTCAACCCAGTAGCAGGAATAAGTAGCCAAGCTGGGAAAATTGAATAAGAAAAAATTTCAATTTAATCACCTCAGGGCATTGACAACAATATCAGACAGGTAAATATTAACAGCAAAAGTGAACTATTTTAGTGTTATTATCACGAACAAGACATAAACAGAGTATTTTGAATTTCTTGTGTTCCACTGCTCCCTCATAATAATTTAACAGCGGGCTTAGGCCTGGAGTGCCATACAGGTTTGCTATGTTATGCGGAATAGAGTACTCGGATGCGATTCCATGCTAATCCAGACACCACTCGCACACAACACTATATGATTTATTATTTAAGCAAACAGTTTCACAGTAATTATGTTTTAATTTGGAGCAGCCAATAATTCAAATATGTATTATTATGTAACTAGCACATATCTAGGTTATGTTAGCCGGGCGATCTGTAAAAACGGCAGGGCAATCCATCCATCAAAAAGGTCCTAGGGAGAACACTGGAATGCAAGTTTTTACTTGCATTATTTCACTCCGAATACAAATGACAGAAATACTTCACCTCTCAAGAAATTTGGGTTAAGTCCAGGATTCGCCGGCATGGGCGAGCACGGGCTCCGCGGCTGCTGTTCGTGCGCTGATATTAAGTCATGTGTGACGTGTTTAGCGTGTTGATGTTTGCAAAGATGGCGGATAATTTGAAGGGACATGTAGCGGCCGCTAAATGTACGAATTAAGGGTCTGGCATATTTGGCTTTTTGATACTGTGTAATACAATTCACGGGCACTAGATTGGGTTACAACTGCACTGGTTGGTTCGTGAAATAGATATTGACGGTGCGATATGATAGGGTTGACTTGAAGTCGCAAAAACTTTACGAGTGGCTAGTGGCAAAACCATTGGTCTGGGGACAAGCAATGGGGGTCTGGAGGCGCAAGCCACTAGGTTAGGGCCGTGAAGCAGCCAACAGGCCTCTAGCATCCCTTACAAAAGCAATTGTGATCCACCAAAAACCACCGATAGTGACAGGTTAGGTTAGGTTTCGTTACGTGCGACAGCATTGCTAATTGAGCGGGGTGATCCACTGAAAACCACTGACAGTGACAGGATAGGTTGTGATCCACCCAAAACAACTGATAATGACAGGTGAGGTTGTGATCCACAAAAAACCACTGATAGTGGCAGGTTAGGTTGTGATCCACCGAAAACCACTGGAAGTGACAGGTTAGGTTAGGTTTGGTTAGGTGCGACAGCATTGCTAATTCAGCGGGGTGATCCACCAAAAACCACTGATAGTGACAGGTTAGATTAGGGGCGACCACATTGCTAATTGAGCGGGGTGATCCACCGAAAACCACTGATAGTGACAGGTTAGGTTTGATCCACCAAAAACCACTGGTAGTGACAGGTTAGGTTAGGTTTGGTTAGGTGCGACAGCATTGGTAATTGAGCGACTGTTGTTGAAAGTACACTTTTGGTCATCACGTCACGAATTGGAAAATAACACTATACATTGGGAGTATATGGCAATCACTAACACAGGATATGAATTTATGAATACTCACCATAAGTGCAGGATCCGTTGCGACAGGAGTGGACAGAAGATGGAATTATTGTGCTTGCATAGTAGTACTCTCTCTTAAAACAATAAGTGCGAATACAGGTGGAGTACCGAACAGGAGATTGAATTATTTTCGGCAGTTGTACTTCCTCTTCGAAACAATAATCGGTGCGATGGGCCAGGACTGGGTAGAATATTGAGTTGTTGGTTTCTAGTTGTACTTCATCTTAAAACAATAATGACTACCACCACAGAGCTGGACACACGACAGGACTGTTTGTTTCTAGTCGTACTTCCTCTTAAAACAATAATAACCACCATCACAGAGCTGAACACACGACAGGAGTGTTTGTTTCTAGTTGTATTTCCTCTTAAAGCAATAATCACCACCATCACAGAGCTGGACACACGACAGGAGTGTTTGTTTCTAGTTGTACTTCGTCTTAAAACAATAATGACAACCACCACAGAGCTAGAGACACGACAGGAGTGTTTGTTTCTAGTCGTACCTCCTCTTAAAACAATAATCACCACCGTCACAGAGCTGGACACACGACAGGAGTGTTTGTTTCTAGTTGTATTTCCTCTTAAAGCAATAATCACCACCATCACAGAGCTGGACACATGGCAGGAGTGTTTGTTTCTAGTTAGACTTTGTCTTAAAACAATAATGACAACCATCACAGAGCTAGAGACACGACAGGAGTGTTTGTTTCTAGTTGTATTTCCTCTTACAACAATAATGAACACCATCACAGAGCTGGACACACAACTGGATTGTTTTCGCCTAGTTGTTGTTCCTCTTAAAACAATAATCACCACTATCACAGAGCTGGACACACGACTGGAATATTTTCGTCTAGTTGTACTTCTTAAAACAATAAACACGAATGGCAGAGTACTGGGGAGAATATTGAATTGTCATTGGCTAGTTGTACTTCCTCTTAAAACATTAATCGACACTACAGCGATGGTACCAAGCCTGTGACGAAGCGAGGACCAACGAGGATGCCCTTCGTGTTGCACAGACCTGCATTGAGAGATCAGGGTCATGGAAGACATATTGAAGGGAGTGGTGAATGTTGGAGGGCCTGTTCAGGCTCACCAGTCAATCTCCCGGACGATTTCCAAAAATCTGTTAAATTTATCTTCGGCTGCTATTTTGCACTGTTTGTTAAACATGTACGTGGCGAGGTAGCCGGTGTAGAGGGTTTTTCTTCGGTTGTATTCTGGAATGGATGCTTTTACATGGCGCCATGTAAATTCTATGGTGTTTGTGTGTGCTCCAGTTACTTTTTCGAGGAACTCTATTGAATGATTCACTGTCAGGTGCTCATAGCCATGTTTCTTCAGAGTGCTGTAAGATTTCCAGCAGTCTGTGATGATTGTGGTCCCGGGTTTTATCCAATGTTTTATTGTGGATATGAGGGATTGGACCATTCTATCTTCTACGGTGGTGAAGAAACACTTACCCGAACCCCTCTCTACTCCTCCAAAAACCCACTGGCCTTCCACGAAGTGCCCCCTATAATATTTTCTGCAGCCGAATTTGCTTTCATCGACCTCGACAACTGTATTCGGGCCACCGATTGATTCCGAGGTCATTTCGATGTAGTTAATCAGTACTTCTCGGTAGAAATTAGTCCAGTCCGTGATGGTGGTTTTCGAGAAGCCGTATTCACAGATTATAATACCAATATAAATGGTCCGTTATTGGACATTATAAATTTTCCAGCTAGCTCATTCTTGGTTGCCAGCGTTTCGCCCTCATGTGCTAGGGTGGGCTCATCAGTTGGTACCTAGCACACTTACCAATACGCTGGCTAGTGCATACCGTGGAGGCCACTGCGTAGGCTAACTGGAGCCACCGGCAGTGCCAATGCACTAAGAGACTTTGTCTCATCACTAAAAATTTATGCCTGCTTGGCCATCAGATGATATAGATGTTGATTCCCATAGGGAATCTGAAATATTTGTCCTGAATGAGCAAATTTATAATACCAATATAAATGGTCCGTTATTGGACATTATAAATTTTCCAGCTAGCTCATTCTTGGTTGCCAGCGTTTCGCCCTCATGTGCTAAGGTGGGCTCATCAGTTGGTACCTAGCACACTTACCAATACGCTGGCTAGTGCATACCGTGGAGGCCACTGCGTAGGCTAACTGGAGCCACCGGCAGTGCCAATGCACTAAGAGACTTTGTCTCATCACTAAAAATTTATGCCTGCTTGGCCAACTGATGAGCCCACCCTAGCACATGAGGGCGAAACGCTGGCAACCAAGAATGAGCTAGCTGGAAAATTTATAATGTCCAATAACGGACCATTTATATTGGTATTATAAATTTGCTCATTCAGGACAAATATTTCAGATTCCCTATGGGAATCAACATCTATATCATTCACAGATTATGTCGGTGGAGTGGGTATTATGGGCTATTTCGTATGTCAGTTGTATGATTTCCGGTATTGTAAGGTTGCTTTTTGAAAACCAAGAGTTGTGACGTATAGTCTTTGTGGTTTTGCATCTCGATTCCCTTGGTCTTTTATTACAGGCCCATCGTATGCCGTCGCCCGTTTGCTTGGTGTCCTCCAAGGTCATGGTGGACTGACACTTGGGGCACTTCATGGTATCTTTAATTAGTCCGGCTTCCCGTAGGAATGCCATGACCATATCTTTCTTGAAGACCAGCTGTTGGAGAAATCTCCTATTTGGTACTCCCGGCTTCCCTATTACGACTTTGGAATAAGAGGAACGCGGAATGAATGTACATTTTCGCAGTTCCTCTTGATATTTGTTTACTATTATGGCCACTCCCGACATATTGTTCGAACTGAACCTCCACAATGTAAGACTATACTGCACCGAATGACTGGAAGGAACGTGGATAAATGGTCTTTTATAGGAGGAACGTGTAGTGGTAATGAAACTCGTTATTTGACTTTGATGTATTTTCTTTTCTGTTGGAATTTAAGCTGGCAACAATTTAGAGAGAGAGAGAGACGAGAGTGTCATCATTTGGGGTAAATATGAATTACTTTGCAATGCCATCTGTTTTACTTCCGGTGTACTATGTGCATCTATACGTATATACATACATGTATCCCGTTCACACCTACGACTATCAAGTAACTTGTTAGCCGAGTGGAAAAGCTGATGGACTACGGAGTTGATCGCTGGTTCGAGACGGCCTGATGCCAGGAATTTATAAGAGGTAAGTTAAATGAGTATAATATGCAAATGTGTAGGTAATAGAATAAGTATAATATGTGATACGTGGATACCGGTGAAGTAAGACAGGAAGAGAACGAGCGTGAATAAACGGACAGTGAAAAGGGAAAATTCTTCAATAACCTTTAACTTGTCCCCACCCGAAAGCTCCTACTACCCCGGGGGTCCCATAAGTCTGTCGTCACAGCTGTGCCGGCGAATTCTGACCTTGTTCCAAAATTTGGGCTTATTTTTTTGGTCAGACAAAGAGACGCGGGCTGATGATTCACCTGCACCGTGAAAAGAAAGTAGATGGTGGTGCAACGAGTGCCAGGTAGGATTGTGGATAGACCAATGTTTTCAAGAAACTATTCCTAAATAGGTAAGTTTTGTATTACAAATGTAATTGTGTATATTTGTGGTTTAAGTAGCCATGTGATTAATTTTTATATGCTGAGTAGGCTTATTCGTATAACTTGAATGTAAAAGTCTTTTCCCGTACATTTTTTTATGTTTTTCATAATTAAATTACGTCAGATATGTATTCCTGATTAACATCTTCATTTTGGATGGCTGACACCTTCATATGATACAAAAATCAGGTACGCTATGTACTATGATTTGCTCTTGTGTAATAATGTATTAAAGTTCAGGGAAAAGACCCAGTTCACTGCCAGAGTTCATGTTAAAATACGGTAGGGTTGAAAGTGTTAATATATGTCTCGGATTTTCCTACTGCCACTGTAGCTCGTTTAGTTGCTTGACATAAAGGCAAGCTAAAGAAATTTGCAGCCTTTTCTAAATCACAGAAAGCAATTACACTGTGAACAATCTCTTTTCCTTCACTATGAACAACTTTGTTTTTAGCACTTGCCATCACTTAACACACTCTACCGATAGGGTAAAATATCACATTCCAAGAAATATGTTGGGAATATCTCTCACTTTCAGTAGAAGTCCGCTATAGCGAGTACGGCATATAACGAGAAATCCGTTATAGCGACTATTTTTGTCCCTTCAAAATTCCTATATTATTCTGTGTATCGTCCTTCGGTTACAGCGAGAACCCTATCACTGACGTATCCGTTATTACGAGCGATTAAGCGCGCGCGATTTCTTCCGTTACCGATATTTATGCACCCCAGCGATGATATTGCATGCAATCGATTACCTTCAGCAGCGTTTCCTCGCTATGCGCACTAGCGATTTCTCTCGTCGACATTCGAAGGCGATGTCGGAGTCGATTAGTAATACCCGTCAGCAGCATTCTGTAAAGTAAATTCGAAATGAAAGAGAACATATTTTCATAATAAATGCGTAAATAACGTGTCAGATAACGGTTGTTAACTCGTTAAAAGTTAAGACTGACTAAAAGATCGCTTAATTCTGAGGCAAAATAATGCAATTAAGTAAGAATGGGATACACGTAGCGATATGGCAGAATGCTTAATTGATTTCAGAGGTTAGTTTATATTTTGTTGCGTCTGGTTAAATCACGGAAAGGCTATTATGAAAATTTATAGCGAGGTTATAATTTTTCTACTGGCGGTTGAAGTGTGTTTTCATCATACGTATAGTACGGTTAAGTTAGGATACGTGGCACTGTTTGAATAAGAAAACTGAAACGTTTGCAACAAAATGCGATCGATCATCTTCGGTACGGTATAGTTTTTTCACTTTGCGCATTTGCGAGCTCTCTCGCTGACATTCAAAGGCGATGTTGGAGTTGATTAATAATACCCGTCGACTGCTGTTCTCGAAAGTAAATTTGAAATGAAAGAGGATAACACGTTTTCGTAATAAATGCGTAAATAACGTGGCCGATAGCAGTTGTTAACTCGTTAAAAATAAAGACTGAGGTAAAACGATATCTTAATTTTATGTTATATACGGAAATTAAGTAAGAATGTGATACACCTCAAGATATGGCAGAGTAAATCACTGATTTCAGAGGATATTTCATATCTTCTCGCATCTAGTTAAGGCTATTTACATGTAATTTTTTCGTGAGGAGGCTACTTCTCTACATGCGTTTCAAATATGTTTTCATGATACATATAAGGTTAGGTTAGGTGACGCTGTTTGAAGAAGAAAGCTGAGGTGCTTGCCGCAGACATCTCTGGAGTGATACCGTATTTCTCCGAATCCAAGACTTTTTTTCTCTGAATCTCACGCGAAAACTCAAGGGTTGTTGCATTCGCGGCCTAACAGTAAGTTAATGGATACCACTGGCAACTACCGCGGTAACAACGCTGCTTCTTTTCACACACGCACAGAACTCGTTGACAATAAACGACCGCCTCTTTACTATAAGTTACATCGCTAGTCGCGACAACCGGTTGTACAGTGCCTGTGTGTTTCTCAAATCTGCAGAATGGCATCAAAACACACGACCCTTCGAATTCTTAGAAAAGCCATGGCTACTCAGTGGCAGAGTTATAACGCGTCTATTGTAGTTGACGCTTAGTAAAATTAAGTTTTATAGACAGCAGGAATATTTTCGTGATGGATAGCCGTATTGTTAAGATACGTGGAAAAAGTATTGCCGGCAAATTTTCAACAGTCTCTAGTCGATATTATGATGCCAATTTTAAGTTAATGGTTATTAAACACTCTGAAATGTAGAATAATTGTGCAGCCGCAAGAAAATACGGCATAGGCCTGCCAGTTTTAAGTTAATGGTTATTAAACACTCTGAAATGTAGAATAATTGTGTAGCCGCAAGAAAATACGGCATAGGCCTAACTAAAGCCAATATTTGGCGTTTGAGTGAAGACAAAGAGCTAAAAAATGCGTACTGTACAAAAATTGCATGTATGTGCATGAAAAACGCAAGGGCGGAATGGCCATACCGTGGCGCAATAAACTTGTTCGTCGACTTTCAACGTCCGCGATAGCCGGTTACATCTGACGCTGCATAAAGTTACCGTAACAGTTTTACAGACAGCAAGAATAACTTCCTGATGGATCATTGTATTGTACAGACGCATGGAATAGGTATTGCCGGTAAATTTTCAACGGGTTCTCTTCGATATTATGATGTCAATGTTAAGTTAATGATCCTTAAACCTGCGGAAATAAAGAATAATTTTGCAGCTGCAAATATATATATACATACGGCATGACGAAAGTCAATGTTTGGCGTCTAAAAATGCGTAGGCCTACTGTACAACAAGGCATTCATATGATTTTACGAAGTTCTTTTTGAGCCTGATTAAATTTTTTTCAAGGAAAAGGTGGGGTTCATCTTTGATTGGGAGAAATACGGTACTATATTTTTTTCAGAATGAAATTAAACATACACTTTCACATAGTATTGGATTACGAAAAATAACAAACAAGTAAGCCGTAGTGTGGATATCATCTGCGTAAACGCAAGTTTTGAACAAACTGATTGCCGTATCATACCAATGTTAATGCGCATGGGGGTTTTCCGACTTCTATACAAAAATCGGATATAACAGTAATCGGTTATAGCGAGTAAATTTTTCGCTGTTATGAATTCTCGCTATAACGGACTTCTACTGTATATAGTGCAACACTCAGCATATGAAAGCCAGCAGCGCTGGCTATTTAGGCCTGGTTCCTGCTCAATGTTGCCAAGCCATGCGCAGTGACAGACAAAGCATGGAGCTAGAGCACTTCAATGTTGGCTTAACAGAACAGTCTCCCATGAGAGCTGGGTGAGCACTGACCTGTGGTCACCATTCAGCAACACTGGGTGATCTTCACTTCTACTGGCTTGTGATCAGACACTCCTTTGTACAACTCAGAAGACTATTGGTCTTGCATGACTAGGGACAGAAGGGAAAGAGGGAGTTATTCCAAGTTCGCATTTATTGCGGGATTTTACCTGGAGTTGCCGAGCTCAAGCCGCGAACAGTTAGTCAGTGTGGGACTCGGGTTGGAGTCAGTGCTAGAGTCGGAGTTGGACATGGTGTGTTGGGGTTCGGTGGCTGGGCTGAGGGTGACAGAGTTGTTGGCTGTCATTAGTGTACCATTGGAGTGTGAACAAGGAGTGGTTGTTGCGTCAGAGTGTTGAGTGAGTAGCTGGACTGAAAATGGCTGTTGGTTGCCATCATTGTCCTCCTGGAATCAGAGTACTGTCATGTATGGGACGGAGTTCTGTGCGCGTGCGTGTGTACTTCTGCGGAATGAGGAGCAGCAATCGTGAGTGTAAATGGATCAGTGTTAATGGCTGTTTCGAAGTACTGTACTGCTGTTTCGCATTGTTGAACTGTTGCTGTTTAATTGTTCATTGCATGCAAATATGAAATTTCTCTGGAGTCGAACCGAGGAACAGTCATCGTGTGGCCAGCAGTCCTGTGTTGAAACTTAGCTGTCGGCATGCACGGGGGTTGTGGGGTGACTGGAATCGTGAGCACAAGTGGAGGGCCTCAATCAGAATTATAGCTTCCTTCAGGTAAAAACTGTCCAGCTGGAGTCCTGCTGTGACACTTTTAAATAAATAGGCAGCAATTAGTAAGTATGGTCAGTCATGGTTGAATACAATTGTGTGTGTGTATTTATTGGTCATCCTGAAATAAATTAAAGTAATAAAATGAACAGTGTTTTATTTGTAACAGTATTTTCATCCAGACCTGTCCACGCTATGCATGCGATAGAAAATGGAGTGTGAGTATGTCCCTGCTGTGCCTAGTATTCTAATTAAAAAAAATCATTTCTACACTAAGTATACAATTTCCCTAAGCATAAATTACACACTTTAGCAATGTAAATCTTATGAAGCTTACGAGAGAGAGAACGAGTGTGGGGTATGTTCAGGGCCAATTCTAGGAGTGCACCCAACTGTCCCTGAAGGAAATTTACAGCAAAATATCTTCACACATTTTCAAGAGCCACTGCCACTGGCTGAAATTCATTACATATCATGTCACTCCCATAATTCAACAGAGATTTCATTACCAACTACTGGCCAGTGATCCGACACAAAACAGTATCACAACTGGGCAGGGATAAACTCTTTTCGAGACACTGTTTGCTAAGCACCCCTGATGTGTTACATCAATGGTTTTGTCACTATCCAGGAAGTGTGCGGCTCGATAATATACTCACACCTTGGAGTTTATTGGAGTCAGCAGTTGGCATTTGTGTAAGGAAGTAAGTTAAATCACTAAAAAGGAAGAGAAAAAACACTACAAGTCCGCTTTAGCGAGTACGGCATATAACAAGATCCCCGTTATAACATCAGGTTTTGTCTGTCCCTTCAAAATTTCTATATTAAACTGTGTACAGTAAAACCTCGTTAATTCGAAGTCGTTGGGACTAAAAAATCGGACTTCGAATTACGTGATTTCGAATTAACCGCCAATCTGCAATTCAGAAGTACCAACCCTTGCCGCGTTATAAAATATTCTAAGGCCCGTTACTGCATGCATTTAACCTTGATTCACAGTTTATACCTTTCAAATGCCAAGAAAAAAGAACTATTTCCAAAATGTATCCAAGAAGGTGCATTTACAGTATTCAAATAATACACTCGGATATCTCACGGGTAAACATAACCTCACGCAACGAAAGAAAGAAAAAAAAAACACGATTCAAAGACGAGGAGAAATCTATGCTCGCTCCCATGTGCAAGTGCTTTATTAATTGGATTACTATAGTGTATGCATTTTAGATGCCTTGTATTTACACAGAAAGTACCCGATGCCCTTAAAATCGACTTTCCTATGACTCTATCCTTGTACGATTTCCCGCCGTGGCACTTCTCTCGTACTTCAGAAATGTAAACACTTGCCGCGAATACATGCAATCACCTCGATTCACAGTTTAAACCTTTCTAATGCCATGGAAAAAAACTATTTCCGAAATGTATCCAACAAGGTGCATTTACAATGTTCAAATAATGCACTTGGATAAATCACTGACAAACATAACCTCACGCAACGAAAGAAAAAATCGCACAATTCAAAGACAATAAATTATGCCGGTTCCCCTGTGCAAATGCATTATTTTTTTGATTTCATTACTGTTTGCGTTTTTATTATACATGCTTTGTACTGGCATGGAAAGTGCCCGACGCTCTTAAAACATTGTGGCTTATCGAAGTTTCCTATGACGAGGGGATAAAGTATCTGGCTTCCATGTGCATTGCAACGCACTACTATGACCCCCATCGCTCACACTGTACGATTTCCCGGCTGGCAATTTCTCCTTAGACCGTTTAGACTCTCATTAAAATAAAACAGTGCAGTTTCACCGGCAATGTCAATATTGTTCGGTGCCTACGAATTTATATTTGCCACGTTTTTTCGCCAACTGTCGGCATCGCCAGTGTTCGCGGATTCTGTTTTCCCGCACACTGCATGTTGCGTGATATTACGGCGTTCCTTAAAAGGTTGAACTCAAAATAATTCCGATTTCATTCAACTTAGCTATCGTGAAGCGCACTGTAGACCCACCGAAGTGAGTGTAAGTGCGGAAAGCTACCCCTCCACGATCCGGAACGCGCGTTCTATTATGACGCGGAACGGATACATTTCGAGTTGAAATTACTCTGTAACATACTATTGTTTTAAAATGTAAAGGCAGTTTCGAATTAAAAGTCTGAATTTCGGTAATGGGGCCGACATTGTACTTCGAATTACGAATTATCCGTATTTCGAATTAAACAATTGAAATAACATGCAAAACTGTATCTCATGTTTCCGGGAACGAGAGCTTCTTCGAATTATGCCGGATTTTGAATTAACCGATTTCGAATTATCGAGGTTCTACTGTATTGTCCTTTGGTTACAGCGAGTACCGTATCACTGACGCATCCGTTAATATGAGCAATAAAGCGTGAGCGATTTTTTCCGTTACTGTTATTTATGCACCCAACCATAATATTGCATGCGATCGAGCATCTTCGGTATCGTTTCCTCACTATGTCTAATAGCAAGCTCTCTTGCAGACATTCACAGGCGATGTCGGAGTGGAGTAGTAACACCGTAGAAATGAATGTGGAGAACATGTTTTCGTAACAAATCGTGGTCAATGCCAGTTGTTAACTCGTTAGAAATAAAGGCTAAGTAAACGATTGTTTAATTTTAATACTCTACACTTAAATTAAGTAAGAATGTGATACACCTCAAGACATGGCAGAGCGCATTCACTGATTTCAGAGGTTAATTTATATTTTCTCGCGTCTGGTTAAATTTCAGAAAGGCTATTCCCATGTAAATTTATAGCAAGAATGTTTTTTTCTTTACTGGTGCTATCAATATCAATGGGGCTTATGGAAGAAAGAAAGTAAAACTAGCTGAGTCAGCAAAGAGGATGCATTTGGATGTGCTAGGAGTAAGTGAAATTCGGGTAAGGGGAGATAACGAGGAAGAGATAGGAGATTATAAAGTGTACTTGATGGGTGTTAGAAAGGGAAGGGCAGAGTATGGGGTAGGCCTGTTTATCAGGAATACCACTACACGCAACATAATTTCTGTTAAGCATGTAAATGAACGAATTATGTGGGTGGATTTGGCAGTTGGAGGAATTAGGACGGGAATTGTCTCAGTGTATTCACCATGTGAGGGTGCAGATGAGGATGAAGTTGCCAAGTTTTATGAAGCATTGAGTGACATCGTGGTCAGGGTCAACAGCAAGCATAGGATAGTGCTAATGGGCTATTTCAATGCAGGAGTTGGAAATAGAACTGAGAGATATGAAAGGGTGATTGTTAATGTGGGGAAGATATGGAAGCTAATGCGAATGGGAAGCGTTTGCTGGACTTCTGTGCTAGTATGGGTTTAGCAGTTATGAATACATTCTTCAAGCATAAGGCTATTCACCGCTACACATGGGATGCTAGGGGTACCAGATCCATAATAGACTATATCTTAACAGACTTCGAATTCAGGAAATCTGTTAGGAATGTACGAGTTTTCCAGGAATTTTTCGATGATACTGATCACTATGTGATCTGTAGTGAACTAAGTATCTCGAGGCCTAGGATAAAGAAAGTGAAATCTGTCTGCAAACGAATAAGGGTAGAAAATCTCCAGGATGAGAAAATTAGACAGAAGTACATGGATATGATTAGTGAGAAGTTTCGAACAATAGACAATAAGCAGGTTCTGGATGTAGAAAGAGAATGGGTGGCATACAGGGATGCTGTAGTAGAAACAGCAAGGGAATGCCTAGGAACAACTGTGTGTAAAGATGGGAAAAGGTGAACATCTTGGTGGAATGATGAAGTGAGAGCAGCTTGTATACGTAAAAAGAAGGCTTATCAGAAATGGATCCAAACAAGGGCCGAGGCAGACAGGGACGTGTACGTAGATGAAAGAAACAGAGCAAAACAAATAGTTGTTGAATCCAAAAAGAAGTCGTGGGAAGATTTTGGTAATAACCTGGAAAGGCTAGGTCAAGCAGCAGGGAAACTTTTCTGGACACTAATAAAGAATCTTAGGAAGGGAGAGGAAAAAGGAAATGAACAGTGTTCTGAGTAATTCAGGTGAACTCATAATAGAACCCAGGGAATCACTGGACAGGTGGAGGAATATTTTGAACATCTTTTCAACGTAAAAGGAGATCTTCCTGATGGTGTTGCGAACATCCAAGCTCATGGGGAGGAGAAAAATGATGTTGGTGAAATTACGCTTGAGGAAGTGGAAAGGATGGTAAATAAACTCCATTGTCATAAAGCAGCCGGAATAGAAGAAATTCAACCTGAACTGGTGAAGCATAGTGGGAAGGCAGGCATGAAATGGCTTCATTGAGTAGTAAGATTAGCAAATAGTCTTGGTAAGGTACTTCAGATTGGACAAAGGCAGTAATTGCACCTATCTACAAGCAAGGGAACAGGAAAGATTGCAACAACTATCGAGGTATCTCACTGATTAGTATACCAGGCAAAGTATTAACTGGCATCTTGGAAGGGAGGGTGCAATCAGTGGTTGAGAGGAAATTGGTGGGTGCGATCAGTAGTTGAGAGGAAATTGGTGAAAACCAATGTGGTTTTAGACCACAGAGGGGCTGTCAGGAAAAGATTTTCAGTATGCGCCAGGTAATTGAAAAATGCTACGAGAGGAATAGACAGTTGTGTTTTTGTTTCGTAGATCTAGAAAAAGCATATGACAGGGTACCGAGGGAAAAGATGTTTGCCATACTGGTGAACTATGGAATTAAAGGTAGATTATTAAAATCAATCAAAGGCATTTATGTTGACAATTGGGCTTCAATGAGAATTGATAGAAGAATGAGTTCTTGGTTCAGGCGTTGCCTATGAGATACACAAGGCCAGGAAATACAGCACACTAGACTCGTCCTCGAGATACTTCCGGCAAGTGCCGCTAGAGTTCTCTTCACTGATCTGTCTCGCCCGCTCATTGCAACACGTTCGAATATGAAAAACTACAAAAATTCATTAAAACTAGTAATTTCAGAAGGCAGCAAACAGATATAAGATAAAAGACAGACCACGAGCAATTGTTTGACTTATTTTCTACAACGTATTTCTTACAATAGGCTTAAACGAAATAAGTAATTCACGAAAGAAGGTGAGAAATCTGATAGCGAGTTTGTCACTTCTTACCGACTACTTTAATTGTGCCTGAGAGTATCCGATAAGCGGATCGAGATTGCGGTCATAAATAACTTTGGGCTTAATCGTCCTTTCACCAATTAACAGCGATCCAATCTTTTCCTCCACACATCTGATATTTTGACATTCGTATTGAAGCCGCTGTTTGGTAAGCGATGCTATGCTCGTTACGCAAATATTTAACGCTGTTTCACCGTATTTCTCTTTTTTCTTCCTGTAAAATTAAATTTGTCTTCGCCTCTGTGGTGTAGTGGTTAGTGTGATTAGCTGTCACCCCCAGAGGTCCGGGTTCGATTCCCGGCCCTGCCACGAAATTTGAAAAGTGGTACGAGGGCATGAACGGGGTCCTCTGAGCCTCGGAAGGTCAACTGAGTAGAGGTGGATTCGATTCCCACCTCAGCCATCCTGGAAGTTGTTTTCCGTGGTTTCCCACTTCTCCTCCAGGCAAACGCCAAGATAGTACCTAACTTAAGGCCACGGCCGCTTCCTTCCCTCTTCCCTGCCTGTCCTTTCCAATCTTCCCATCCCTCCACAAGGCCCCTGCTCAGCATAGCAGGTGAGGCTGCCTGGGCGAGGTACTGGTCATCCTCCCCAGCTGTATCCCCCGACCCAAAGTCTGGTGCTCCAGGACACTACCCTTGAGGCGGTAGAAGTGGAATTCCTCGCTGAGTCCGAGGGAAAACCGACCCTGGAGGGTAAACAGATGAAGAAAGAAGAAGGAAATTAAATCCGTTCTAACAGGAATAAAGCTCCTAAATGACCAATTTCAGCATGCTTTTCAATTTGGTTTGTCTTTTGGTCAAGTTCAGATACCGTAAAACGTTTGTTTCTGATTTCATTACCCGTATCCTACTTCTCAATTTACAGATTATTTTCTGTAATCTGGTATTTAATTTTCTCATCCGTATATTTTTTAGATTTAACAGAGATACTCGTAGACTTTCCTTGATATAGAAATGAGACTTTTACTCCTTTTTCATTTGTGGCTGACATATGAAGATAAGGTATGTTCATCGCTATCTGAATCGGAACTTTTACTAAATTTTGATGGCAATACATCATTTTTGGGAGCTGGACGCTTCCTGCATTTGACATTTTCCTGTTTGTGAACAGGATACACAATGAAAACAGAAGGGAGTGTGATTGATGTGCTTACACTGAAATCTTGATTATAAATAGTTTGCTTCCATTTCTCCCTTAAACCGCACTCTGAAGGGAAACTAAGGAACGTCAATTTTCATGCTTTATTAGTGTCGTCCAAAATACAGAGAGGTACACAACAGTGCACCTTCTTCTCAACCTCACAGACACTCACCGACAGAAACAATACTGCAAGTTATGAATCACATTCCGTATTGACGGTTATCACTTTACAAGAAAATATTTATAAAATCCTCCTATCAATACAAGTCATCTGTTAGATGAAGCAAAGTCTATACATGTTTCAGCCTAATCTCAAGGCCATCTTCAGTAGTAAAACAGTGATTACATAATATACAAACAAATTAAAAATCGTAATGATGTGAAGTGACAGTGATCATGATTAGTGAGTTAAAAACACATTGAGGTACAAAGTCCTCTCGTCTAATAGATCTTGCTGACTGTTAAAATGAAAACCCTATGCTGAGGAGTGTAGTGAGACCGTCAATACTACAAATAAAACGTGTATAACATCTGTAATGAGAAAAAAGGAATATATGAGTGGACGAAAAACAAGTTCAAAATGATGTACGAAAAGAAAACTCATATGACTTACTTGTAACTAAAAGTTGTCGTCTCGAATGGAGATGACCTTGTCGGTCTCAAATCACATTGACAACTAAGCCTGTGTGTGGCTTACTGTGTATCTGTGTCGATGTGGTTGGAAGGGGTAATCTAACAGATGACTTGACTTGTATTGATAGGAGGATTTTATAAATATTTTCTTGTAAAGTGACAAACAATATTCACAATAAATTGCACAAAATCAACACAGTATCACAATTACTCAGCATATCCCAATGTTAAAGTCCGCCAAGAACAGAACGGAAACATGACACCTAGCGGCCAAACCGTGAACATGATCGGGCCGCTTTTTCAGCGACAAATTAGTAGCTATGTGCCGGCCTTGTATATCTCGTAGGCAACGGTTCAGGGTACTTACAGGGATTAGAGAAGGCTGTAATATTTCACCCTTGCTGTTCGTAGTTGACATGGATCATCTGCTGACAGGTATGAATTGGCAGGGAGGGATTCAGTAAGGTGAAAATATAGTAAGCAGTCTGGCCTATGCTGATGACTTGGTCTTAATGGCAGATTGTACCAAAAGCCTGCAGTCTAATATCACGCAACTTGAAAATAGGTGCAATGAGTATGGTATGAAAATTAGCCTTTCGAAGACTAAATTGATGTCAGCAGGTAAGAAATTCAACAGAATTGAATGTCAGATTGGTGATACAAAGCTAGAACAGGTCGATAATTTCAAGTATTTAGGTTGTGTGTTCTCCCAGGATGGTGAATCAAGGTGTAGTAAAGCTAATGCAGTGAGCTCGCAGTTGCGATCAACAGTATTCTGTAAGAAGGAAGTCAGCTCCCAGACGAAACTCTTTACATCGGACTGATTTCAGACCAACTTTGCTTTATGGGAGCGAAAGCTGGGTGGACTCAGGATATCTTATTCATAAGTTAGAAGTAACAGACATGAAAGTAGTAAGAATGATTGCTGGTACAAACAGGTGGAACCAATGGCAGGAGGGTACTCGGAATGAGGAGATAAAGGCTAATTTAGGAATGAATTCGATGGATGAAACTGTACGCATAAACTGGCTTCGGTACTGGGGTCACGTGAGGCGAATGGAGGAAGATAGGTTACCTAGGAGTATAATAGACTCTACTATGGAGGGTAAGAGAAGTAGAGGGAGACCAAGTCGACGATGGTAAGATTCAGTTTCTAATGATCTCTAAAGAGGTATTGAACTAAATGAAGCCACAGCACTAGTTGCAAATAGAGGATTGGCGATGTTTAGTAAATTCACAGAGGCTTGCAGACTGAATGCTGAAAAGCATAACAGTCTATAATGGTAATGAATGTTTGTATGTATGTATGGTGCTTAGAAAATGTTTTCATTATACATATAGGCCTAGTACAGTTAGGTTAGGTGACTCTGTTTGAATAAGAAAACTGAAACGTTTGCCATAGAGGCCTCCGGAGTGATGCTATAACTTTTCAGAATGAAATTAAACACCCACTTCACGTAGTATCAGATTTCAAAACATAACAAAAGAGTAAGCCGCAGTGTAGATGTCATCCACAAAAACGCAAGTTTTGAATTAACTAATTGCGGTTTCATACCAGTTTTAATGTGTATGGGGTTTTCTCGACGTTAACAAAAAATTGGATACGACAACATTATGCTATGGCAAGAAATTTTTTCACCATTATGAATTCTCGCTATAAAGGGCTTCTACTGTAGTCATGCGCAGTGCAGTCTGACAGTCTTTCATATGGCTTTGCCCCCTTGAGTTACATATAATTTTTTTTTTTAATTTCTTATAAATCTAAGATAAATTTTTGTTAAACTTCCTTTGACCCTTGGCAAAAGATAGGTTAGAGATCCAACGTGACATGTCTCAGACTCCATCACAGCGCACTAAACACGGCTGGCAACTTAGGAACATAAGTCTAACAAGACTTTGATTGGTTTGGTTAGGTCCAGCTTGTGGCAAGACCATTGGGATGGACTGGTTAGGTCCAGCTAATGACAAGACCACTGGGCTGGGTAAAAGCAAAGGTGGTCTAGGGGAGCAAGCCGCAGTTTAGGGCCGCAAAACGGCTGATAGGCCTTTAGCATCCTCTGAAATCCAGCAAAAATATGACAAAAAGTAAGGTTACGCTACGGCAACTCAAAACTGCACAGTTTTGACCCAAACATGATGCAAACTGTAACAGAGATGATAGAAAACGGTAGTGCCCTACCCTAGGCACTCCAGTATATAACACACAACTTCACGAAGAAATATATATGAATTGTTCCTTAAAATCCTTTTAGAAGAGAGATGTGTTCATTACCAATGCCAGAGATCCATCAACCAAAGCTTCCGTGTACAGAAAGCGGAGTGAGTGGAGTGCCTACACTAGGGCTATGCCCAATAACGGTAACTACTAAGTTTAAAGGCATGTTGTTTGCTACTGAGCACAAAACATCAGTCAAATGTCAAGTGTTCATTTAAGATAATGCAACCAGTTGATTGAGATACCTGAAAGTAGTTGCCTTCACAATATTCTGCTACTCTCTCTAGATTAGTATGACTGTCAGCTAAGCTGCTACGCCCATCAGGAATTTCAGTTTGAAGTAAAGCTGCCAACTCTGCCATGTTGTCCGAATCACTCCCTAGACCAGATTCACGGTTTGGATCCATTACTCCTAAATGGTAAAAAAGGCTTACAATTATTATATAGAAATAAAAAATACCAACTAACATGCGTCAAATATTTATTATTATTTTTGCATTTTGGTATTAGGCCTATAATGTAAGGTTATCTCAATAAACATATCCCTAAGGATAAAATATTATACAATTTCAACATTTATAAGAACTTTTCATGGATTGTGAATTTTCCCAAAAGTAATTAATTAACTAGACAATAAAGATGGCCAGTAAAAATATACTACCCCACCCCAGCACTACTAATAGCGGCTTCCTGAGATCAAATTAGACAGCTACAATTACCAGCAGGAAATGGCTAAACCAGTGACTCATTCTGATACGTCTTATCAAGCCACAAATGTAAACTGCACAAACCTCCAGTGAGAAACGTAGTCCACATAGTTACGTCCGTTTTATATCACGATGCAACTTTACACTTATGTTTACACTAATTCGATACGCGTATATCGATCTGTAGAATACACTCGATTAGTAAGTATCTATGACCTGGGGAACGACTCCAATTCCAATACTCTTCTCCTTCCTTGTACGTTTTTGGACTATATTTATACTTCGCCCAGTCACCATATTATGTTATTAAATTATGTGTCCCTTCCATAGTGTTGTTTCCTAACATAGAATAGTTTCATACTAATTTTCTAAAATAGAGAGATACGCGGTTGTTGGGCCAACGAGAGTTTAAGTCTGACGTTTGGCGCCACCGGTGAAAAAAGTTGACTAACGCTGCTCGAAAATAGTCTGTTGCTATTAAAGCTGTATTTGCTATTGACGTCCGAAACGGGGGAGGAGCCTACGTTCAGCTGTTTCCAATATGGCGGCGAGATAGTGACGGGAAATAAACACGACAGTGATCGGGTGTGCGTCTGTAGGATTTATTAAATGTTCAAAATGTCTTTGGTGTCGTATGCGCAACTGTTGAGAGTTGTCGGAGATTTCACGCGTCCATTAGTGGAAGGGGAAGAAATATTCAAGCGTAATTACTTGATATGTGTAGGTAAAAAGTTTGAAACAGAAGATGAAACTGGTGTTGTAGCGCTGTGTTTACAATCATCCCACATCGATTCAAAACCCCACAAAGTTAATGTTGTCTTGAACAAAGGGAGTGAAAATGTGAAGTGCAACTGTACATGTAAAGCGGGTTTGTTAGAGAAATGTTACCGTTGACACGCTAACGCACCTTAACAGTTAAGCTACTGTAATTTTCCACTATTAGAAGTTATGGAGTAATTTCTTGTTGATTTGGTCCATGCCAAAGCTTTAGCCAGGTGACGGGGAGTTACCTGTCTTGTAAACTGTAATCTTGGGGAAGAAATAAAATAATAATTCTACTAAGTAAATGTTGTAAAGCAAATAAATCCTAGGCTTTATACAGGCTTTTGTTGGAACAGCCCACATCCTAATCTTAACATTCTTCCATTTTTACCATCAGCACAAAAGTTAGAACTTAGAACCGACAATAGTAAGTATAAAATGTATAACTACCTACAGAATATGCTGAGCAAAGTTTGAGAATTATAATTCAAGAGTAGTATAACCTCTACAGTCACAGCTGTTTGGGGTTGAAGAATACTTGGTTTGTCCAATTCTACCAAATAATTAGGTTATGGCTTCTAATTTATGATGACCGGGCGAGCTGGCCGTGCGGTTAGGAGCGTGCAGCTGTGAGCTCGCATCCGGGAGATAGTGGGTTCGAACCCCACTGTCGGCAGCCCTGAAGATGGGTTTCCGTGGTTTCCCAAATGCTGGGGCTGTACCTTAATTAAGGCCACGGCCGTTTCCTTCCCGTTTCTAGACCTTTCCTGTCCCATCGTCGCCATAAGACCTATCTGTGTCGGTGTGACGTAAAACAAATAGCAAAAAAAGCTAATTTATGATGGCAAAATACTACATATTTTCTTTCATTGAAAGAAGTATTTTATAGGCAATTTAAATGCAGTGCTTAATTACTACCAGTTAAAGATATTACACGTAGATAGTTAATTTACTGCCTGCTGTTACACATATGAAGAAGTTTACAAAGAGCGGATTACATTCTATGTGCGGCACAGAAGTATTAGGCTACAAGTTAACAGTATTTTTGATGTAGCTAAATCGTTGTGAATACAAATTAGAGACAATAACTATCAATGAGTACAATAAACAGTACCGGTACCTACGCTGTGTAAAGAAGTCGTCTTCACGAGAATGCAGACTGCACACTGTTATGTATCGCGTAACGCGTTTTCCAATTGACAGCGCGGAAGCCCATCTTTCTCTCTGAACTTTTTGTACAGGAAAGTAGTGAAGAGATTTCGCATCCGTTTTATACGATTTGCAACCGTATACAGAGCAGTACCTCCTCAAATTTGACAATTTTCTTTCTGTTTCCATCACGACGTCAATGCTTCGCCATGTAAATAAAGCTCACCAGTCACTATGTTGCAGCTTCAACATTCTACCGCGTGGCTGCGCCATACAACTTTTCTGACGTCAATAAGGGAGTAAATACTCCCTGGTTGCTATGGCAACGATAACAGAGATGCCGCCATTCTCTTTGGATGCCGCGTTTAAAGTTATACCGCCACGTGGGATGGCTTTCTTCTGTCTCTTTTGTGATATTATTCGGAGTAGTTCTGTGTTAGCTGTGTTAGTTGTTGCTCGTTTATGTAATAATTTAAGTGTTTGTTTCCTGAATATTATTTTCGTTGTTAGTTTATTTTTTGTAGATTAATCAGTGGCTAGTTAGACAGTCTCTATTAACATGTGCTTTTGTTGAGGCTATTTTCATTTTAGTGAATATGAATTCTCATATTTACGGCAGTGACGTGTTCTGTCTTATTTTATAAATGCCGGGATTTATAGCATAAGGTTAGGAACGGGTCAAAGATTATTGAATTGCATTAGGCCAAATAGTTGATTAAATATTATTCAGCCTGTATGAAAGGATTAGAATCCGCAACTTGAGGTAACTATGACAACGCGTAGTGATGGGTAGCTCGTGAATGAGTCGTTCATGATGAATGCTTCACTCTTATGAAGTGCGAACTAACCACTCAATTTCAATGAACTGGTAGTTCAAACACTTCACAGTTCTCACACTTCACATCATTCACAGTTCAAAAACTTCATATCATTCACAACTAATTCGATTTGTCTGTCGCTCGCTCACTCTCTCTCTTCCCTCCTCTGACTAGCTACGTCATTCATTTCCTCCTTAAATACTCCCAGTCCCATCCTACCTGTCAATTGTGTTATTACACCATTAAAGATATATAGCCTATAAAGACACTGACAATCCGACAGAGTGAGCACAGCAGGCATACAAATAAAATGCTTGCCTTGAGAATCGAAGTAAAAAGTGCGCTGAATCCACAGCCGAAAGAGTATCTTCCTTGCAGGAGTGTTCATCTCATACACAACATTTAATTAATTAAACAAAACTGCATTCGAGGAATAGATAATTAAATAATAAATCAAAATGAACGGACTTTACATCATTTTTAAAGACCTGAAGCTGGAATCGTCTCTCCTAGAGTGCTTTAAGAACGACGATTTAACCCTTCCACTAGCTTCTCGGCCATCTGTTTCACATCACCACGAATTTCAGACTTATTGTCAAATCTGCAACACCATCTTTTCAATAACCGAATGAGGAGTATAACTTTTGACGCAGTGACCAGTCCTTCACTGCTCATTTTCTCAGTACAATATTTGAAAACGTTCAACACCTAGCAGGCTTGTGTTATGCTTGCAATGTCGTCTGCAGAAGCGGTTGTATTGACAATGGATGGGTGGACTTCAATTAAAAATGCGAGCTACTTGTTAGTGACAGCACACTATATGAAAGGTGGTGGTGGTGGTGATTATTGTTTTAAGAGGAAGTACAACTAGGTAACCATCCTCTATTAAAATATATAAGGATCTACTCAAACAAAAGAAGGCGCAATACCTAGAAAAAAAGGCTAAATTGCAAGCCCAAGATGCTATGAAAGACCCTTACATTGCTCTCAAACAACGACCTACGTGCCCTTCTCCCGAATTCCCAATGGCTACATGGGAGAAACATTTCTCGGAGATCCTTAATCAGCAAAATCTTGACATAGCTCTCCCACTTCGAGAAAATCTATATTGTACAACAAGACCTATAGATCAGGAGGAAGTCAAAACTGCTATCCAGTCCATGAAAAATAAGAAGGCAGTTGGCCCAGATGTAGTTTTCAATGAAAATCTGAAAGATACCTGTGACATTCTGCTTCATACATGGATCACTCTGTTCATCGCGTGTTTGACGACAGGAAAAATACCTGAAGGTTGGAGACAGTCGCATATCAAAATGCTCTTCAAAGGCAAAGGAGACAGGGATGACCCTGATTCGTATAGAGGTATTGCCCTCGAAAATAACATTTATAAGGCCTATGTCAAGATCCTAGAGAACAGACTAATTGCAGAAACAGGAACTATGATCCCCGAAATCCAATTTGGTTTCAAGAAAGGAAGAGGGACATTACATGCAGTCAAGAATCTCTTGGACAATATACGTGAATCAATGAGATGGTCAAAGGGGAAATTTTATGTAATCTTTGTGGATTTTAAGAAGGCTTTTGACCCCTTAAACAGAGAAATACTCCTTAGAAAACTAGCGAATATGATTGGAGCAGACAACCCACTAACCATAGCCATAAATAACATACTTGCTTACAACAGGGTCACGATACAAGATGGCAAAGCTTCCTCAGCAGCCATTATACAAAGCAACGGGGTATTGCAAGGGGACCCCCTTAGTCCGATACTATTTAACATAGCCTTAGCAGATATTACAAATATCAACCACAACACATCGGTTGTGATGTACCAGTATGCAGATGACATAGCAATAGGATCGAACAACAGACATGACCTACAAGCTGTAATGGATAAGCTCGATGAGTATGCCGACATGAACAGTCTCATAATCAACAGAAAGAAAACAGTCCAAATGATTTTCCGGAAAGGAGGGAGAATGGCAGCAAATGACAGGATAACAAGTAGTGAAATAGCCCTGGAAGTTGTGAATTCATTCAAATACTTGGGGATTACGCTCCAGCCCTCTTCTACTTCTTTTAGAATTCATGTAAGAGAAAGGTCATTGGCAGCCATCAGAAATATGTATGATATGAAGGAACCCACTAAAGTGTCTCTAAATACAGCCATGACGCTGTTCTATGCAAAGGTTCTACCTGCCCTGACATACGGTTTGGAGCTAATTTGGGAACATCTAACTCTATCTGACCTTAGAGTTATTGAGAATGTCAAGGCTAGATTCTTGAAAAGAATTTTAGGTATTTCCAAAATGTCACAATCAAGACTTGCTTATGAGCTAGCCAGAGAAACCTTCCTTATGGAAGACATAAGAATGAGACTACAATTACCCTCCACACGACAAGAACAAGAACTACTTCATATTAGACTAAGAAAACGAACGGAAATTGACTTAGAATTCTACCGGACGGACGCAATGATTAATCGAAGCTGGACTGGGCCGAACAACGAACTGAGGAGTGCTCTGAACAGATTGGCCATACATGCTTTCCATCACAAACTGTGCGTACGACCTGGTTTTCATGACCCATCTGTGCATTGCGTGTGCGTGTTATGTAACAAACATTGTGATCGATACCATGGGGTCCGACACTTCGAAAAATGAAGGTATCGGCCAAACGAAGACAAAGGCCACGAAGGGCGTGAAATGAAGAACTCCCTAGGCCTCGAGTGCTCTAATAACGTCGGGGTCGGAAAAGAACACTAGTTGACCAAGGGAGGTTGGATAGGGTAGATGAAAGTTAGGAGCCTGGCACAAGTAAGTGGAAGCAATGCCAGGACTCAGCTAAGGGCCCCATAGTCGCCAACCCACGCTACAAAATTCAAAGCCCCTGGGGCCCCTTATAGTCGCCTCTTACGACAGGCGGGCGGATACCGTGGGTGTTACTCTACCTCCCCCGCTCACAGGAGGATAACTATATGAAAGATTCATCAAGGTAGATAAATAGATATTGTGGCAGTGGTAGTCATATTAATTCTATTTCGGATTGAATTTTAAGAGGAAAAAATATGATGATATGATGAATAGCGTTGGTAACCCTGGTGTTTTCTGCCGGAGTACAGCTAAATTGGTATCACGTGGCAGATAAAGACATTATTGAGTGCATCATGCGAAAAAGATGACCCCAGATGAAATGTATTTCCTTCGTTATATTTTTATATCCTTATCTTTTCCCTGTCCCTATCAACCATCATCTAGATGCTGTAAGCAAGTAAGCTATTTGGTCCATAATTACATAGCTCTGCCATCTGTTGGTAATATTATTAAGTATTACGAAGCTTTATTGAGTGAGTGAACGAAGTCGCTGCTGAACGACATACTCAGCAGCTTCATCAGGCTTGATTACTTCATGAACTACTTCATTTAAACGGTTCACAGTAAAGAGTGTGAATGAGTGAAGTAGGTCATAAGAATGAACTGGTTCGACCCATCGCTACAACGCAGTGTACTTCGTAGTAAATGCTTTCCCCGCTAAAATGTCAAACTTCAACCACAGTCTTCTTCTGTGAATTTCGTCCAGTCACTATATTTGTGGTGTAAACTTAAGTGTCTTGGATACGGAATTTTATTATATGCGTTTTATTTTGAATGTGAGATATATAATATGTTATGGGACCAATTATTGTAAAAAAAAATCACACGCTTTGTTATGATTCGCTTGTATTTATCTGTAGAGGTTGGAATAAATTTTACAGTGGAAACAAGAAGCATATTTTGACTATATGAAGGAGGGAATATCTCATCTTTTACAAATGCAATTTGGACTCATCAATAAATTTATTTAATGTATCAATTAAAGTGGGAGTGAGGCTTGACAACAAACAGGAAACACTTGTAGGAAGGGGAATGGATACATTTAGAAGGCGTTGCATAAATTGACGACGGGGAGAATCAAATTGTGGACACTGAAATAAAATGTGATTACTGTCAACATGTGGGTGGCCACACATGCAGGTAGAGAGGTTAGAAAGGTGGAAATGGTACTTGCATTGCGGTGTAAGTGCGTGGTTGAAACGAAGACGTATGATTTTTGTGATATGCCTACGAGTGTATGATCCATAAAAAACCAAGGTTTATGAGGAATATGCGGCTGAATTTAATAACAATTTTGCCTTTTGTATGAGTGGAATATTGCCAATTCTCTTGCCACGTACGATATGCTACATCGTAAAGTTCAGGAAGGAAGTCAAGGGGAGGAAGGGCTACAAGAATTGGTGCTGTATTTTGAGTACTAGCTGCCTTAGCTGCAGAATCAGCTCGCTCATTTCCAAAAATACCGGAATGCCCTGGGATCCACACTACTGTTATGTACACACCTGATTGTTCCAGTTGATACAATAAATATTTCACATTGTATAAATACCAATTATAAGAGAGCTTGGGAGAGGTTAACCCATAAAGTATATTTTGAGCATCCGTATTTAGAGTTGTTCGTTTATAGTGCTGTTGCTGAACGTGAATAAGTGCTTGTCTAGTTGCAAATAACTCTGCAGAAAATATAGAAAAAATATTTGGTAAATGGAAAGTTTCAATTATATTGAAATTGGGAATAAAGAATGCTACTCCTACGTCTTTTTCGGTCTTAGAACCGTCAGTGTATATACTGAGCTCATTCTCAGATAAAGAAATTCTAATTTTTTTTATTCGGAAGGCCTATGAAAAACATTGTGTTATAAATAAGAAAGATGAGTTGTAGAGGATATTATGATCTTAGGTTGGAAAAGTAGGCTATTATAAGGGATAGAATACATGGGAAGTTTTGGCAAACGTAGAAATTTATCGCTCTGCGTGCACAACAGTTTGTATGCCTGATAGATAGCAGGGGTCCGTTCGCCTCTTGGGGGGTGTTTCGTATAATATTCATGTAGAAGCTGTAATTTTGGAATTAATGGTGACCGGGCCAAAGGAAATTTCTTTAGAAGGTATTTACCTGCTGGAGTCTTTCTACGAATCCACAAAGGATACTCACCTGTTCTACAAGTAAGGCATTCGTAGGAGTAGTTTTTAATGCACCTATACATATTCGAAGCGCTTTGTATTGTATGGTATTGAGATGTGAAACTATAGAAGGTGCGGCCATATCTATAAAAATGCACAGTAATCTAATACGGAGCGAATTGTAGCACGATAAAGCGATAAAGCTACTAATGGACCTGCTCCCCAAATTCTACGTGTTACTGTTTTAAGGATTTGGATATACCCGTCCGTTTTTGTCGAATTGCATTAATATGATGTTTCCACGAGAGCTTGTGATCAAATATGATACCAAGGTATGTGTGTTGAAGTGAGAACGGAACTAGAAATTCATCAAGTATTAAGGGGAAGTGGTCATACGACCTCCTGTGCGTAAAAAAGCATTGCTGTGCATTTAGGAATTGATAGAGTTAGACCATGGGTATCCAACACTTAATTACGTCACGCATTACACTAGCTAAGATCCTCCTGCATTCAGGGATGCTCTCATGGGAGATACATATAGTAAAATCATCAGCGTAAGACAAAACTCTAGCTTATAGTGAAATTATCCGTTCTAATTCACGCATATAAAAAGCAAATAGAACACCGCTTAAAACATCCCCCTGTGGTAAGCCGGTCTAAGTCTGTCTACCCGCAAGTGGAGTATGTGGTGTTTTAACGATAAGAGTGCAGTATGTAATTGGTATAAAAGTAATATGAACTTATACGGAAATCCATCTGATCCAAGTTTTTCCCATAGTAAATGTAAGAGGACTGAATCATATGCACCTTTGATACGGTATCTAAAAATAGAGCAATTGTACTATGTTTGCGATATCTAGCTAACAAAAGATCAACGATGAAAATATTAAGGGGGTCTTGTGTACACCTTCCTTTAAGGAAAGCATATTGTGATTTGGGTATGAGGAGATAATATTCCAAAATCCAGACCGAACGATTTAACAGTATTTTTAGGAATGTTTTTTTACACATGAACCCAACACGATCCCTCTATAATGCGCCGGGTCGGTTGGCGTTTTTCCAGGTTTAAGTATTGGTATAAGATGAAAGATGTTCCATTCTGTAGGAATATTTCCAGCAGCTAAGATATTATTCAAATATTAGAGTATTATCTTATGGGTTGAAGATGGCATCAGTTGAAGCATAGTATAGGTTATTGAATCTGAACCGGGAGCAGAACTTGTCGGAGATACAAGTGTTTGAGTTAATTCACGAAGTTGAATAGGTTGTAATAAAGTTGAATATAGAGTAGATTGGGAAACAGTTTGAGGAAAAGGGAAGGGAACGGTATAATCTGGAGTAAGAGAAATGAGAAACGGGGTAAGAATCTCTCGCGGAATGGGAGAATGTGGGCGTTGCTGGGCAACACGCGTAAGAGTTCTAATTGCATTCCACAAACAGGCAGTGGACATTTGTGAAGTCAAAGATGATATAAAGGTTTTCCAGGCTGTCCGTCACTTTTCATGACATACTTGTTTCATTCTTGCATTATGATGCTTTAAACATAAATAATGTTGTAACATCATATCATTTCGGTACGTCTATATATATAAAATAAGAGTTTTGTCTGTACATTGCTCAGAATTTGAAAATAATGGTATGTCTGTATCGGTCATGTCCATAGTAACAAGAAAATGCACTTTTTACTTTTCCGTAATTTCTGTCTGTCTGTCTGTCTGTCTGTCTGTCTGTCTGTCTGTCTGTCTGTCTGTCTGTCTGTCTGTCTGTCTGTCTGTCTGTCTGTCTGTCTGTCTGTCTGTCTGTCTGTCTGTCTGTCTGTATGTATGTATGTATGTATGTATGTATGTATGTACACGAATCATGAGAAAACGGTTGAAGAGAATTTAATGAAAATCGGTATGTGAAGTCGGGGGATGAGCCTCTACAATCTAGGCTATAAATCATATTGCTCACGCTGAGTGAAATGGTAGTTTAGGGGAAGGCCTAAAATTGAATTCTCAACTATTTATGTTATTAGTGGTCTAATGAAAGTCGGTATGTGAAGTCGGGGGATGAGCCTCTACAATCTAGGCTATAAATCATTTTACTCACGCTGAGTGAAATGGTAGTTTAGGGGAAGGCCTAAAATTGAACTCCCAACTATTTATGTTATTAGTGGTCGTATTTTAAAGAAAATGGGTATGAAAATTGGGGAATAAGTTGCTTCAATCTAGGCTATTAATAATTGTATTCACGCTGAGAAAAATGGTAGTTTAGGGAAGGCCTAAAATTTAATTCTCAAATTTTGTTGTTATTAGTAGTCCTATCTTGATGAAAATCTGTATGCAAAGTCAGGAAATAAGTCGCTATAGTCTAGGCTGTAAATTATTTTATTCACGCTGAGTGAAATGGTAGTTTAGGGGAAGGCCTAAAATGTAATTCTCAAATATTTCTTATTAGAGGTGTAATCGATTAATGCTACATACCTAAGATTATATGGTATTAAATTTCCTATTATTCATGTCTAATACATTGTTACCGTACTGGCTTTAATCACAAAGATATTCATGAATTTAGATTTTAGTTGCTAAGTCCATATCAGCGCCGAGTAACGAGAAAATGGGTAAACAGTATTTAATGAAAATCGGTATGTAAAGTCGGAGAATAAGAAACTACAGTTTATGGTATAAAATATTTTACAAATCACAGAGTCGAAAGAAAACTAAATGTGAAGGCCTACAATATAGAAAGCTCATAACATTGATCAACAATAACATTACATTGACGATTGTTTGTCGTGATGTGCTTTGTGTCTTCTATTGCCCCTCATCTCCGGTAGATAGGATTACTGCTCCGTACAGAGTACTTTTTATTTGATTTACGTTGCACCGACATAGATAGGTTTTATGGCGACGATGGGATAGGAAAGGGCTAGGAGTGCCTTAGGCCAATATTAAGGTACAGGCCCAGCAATTTGACTGGTGTGAAAGTGGGGAACCACGGAATACCATCTTCAGCGCTGCCGACAATGGGGTTCGAATCCACTATCTCTCGGATGCAAGCTCACAGCTGCTCACCGCTAACCACACGGTCAACTCGCCCAGTCGTACCGAGTGTAACAGCCTGTCTGAATATTGATGGGAAATAGCTGGGGAGTTAGATAACTTTCTTCTTTAGCATGCCATTCCCTTGGTTTATAAATTTTCTGATACTACTGGTACGTAACACACTGGATCATCATAGCATTCGGGCTATTCAATCCCTACTCTGAGGCATTGATTGGAATGAACAGTGCGCATATTTAGCGGAATAATGGCAGATGAGTGTTCATGGCAATCTGCGGCCTGGTCATCCCAGCTCTGGAACTTTGGACTATTAGATTGGCACCGCAATCTAACCGCAGCACTGTTCGTTAAAAGTGATAAAACGTGCGGCTTTCCATTTGATCGAGTATTTTATATGATAGCATTGCTTTTAATCGCTACATTCATACTTACGTTTTTGTAATAACCTATGTTGATTTCAGGTTAGGAAAACCACACAGTCAGTCTTTCTGAGAATCCCGTAGCGAAGCACGGGTACATCAGCTAGTCTTAAATAAACGTTTTCGTTTTAATACTAATTGGTGGCACTCACTATCCCACCAGTGCACATACTGATAGGGTCGTAAATACGTGGACACACAAGGTTTGTAAGGATGAAATGTATCAATGTAGGTATTAATAATAGAATGAAGTGTATTATACGAGAGAGGAGTTTGCTGAAGGTTTCTAAGTTGATTGTGTATAAATGTGCAGTAAGTTTGCTTATCGAAAGTGTGAAATGAGCTGGCATTGCTACGGATTTGAGTTGCTCTCTGCGTTAAGCATTGTTTAATACCATGCGTGATAAACATAGGATAATGATCACTAGGATATGTGTCTGATAGTGTTTGCCATGTGATTATGGGAGCCATGTGGGATCTACAAAGAGTTAGATCTACAGCACTAGGAGGTGCGTCAGGGGGGATATTCTCGTGGGAGATCCATCATTTAATAATGTGAAATCATATTGCTGTAACTCAGATAGGAGATGAATTCCCTTTGGTGTATCATGTTGACTTCCCCATAACGTATGGTGGCAGTTGAAGTCTCCGAATATAATGACGTGATCTAAAGTATGAAATTGACAAAAAAATTGTGCCCATTGATTTGCAGAAATGTAAACATCAGGAGGGCAGTATACATTAATGAAATGGATATTATTGTGCGTAACACCTATGGCGAAAGTATAATTTGGTAAGTGAGAGGTAAAATATGATAGGAGCGATTTTGTTGAATAAAAATCGCTACACCAGCACTGCCTGGTCCATCTAGTCATTCAAGATTGAAACCCGGTAAACGAAATGTGGAAGAGCTAGAAAACCATGTTTCCTGAATGATAATGATATTAGAAGAGGTTTCGCGGTTTAATAATTGTAACTCATCTTATGGGTTGAAGATGGCATCAATTGAAGCATAGTATAGGTTATTGAATCTGAACCGGGAGTGGAACTTTGCATTCCACTGCAAAATGCGAATCATATAATGCCATCATATTAGTTATTTGATCCCTTAAATGATATATAGCATGTGAGAGTTGTCCCCCCCCCCTTCTCCGGCACTTTGTAATAGGAGTCCTATGATTTTTAGAATTTCTTGTTGAAGTTGACTTTTTTCTGATGTAGAATAGTTGCCTATTGTGATTGTGAATTGCTGATACTCTTAGAATGGGGAGAGGTAGAAGAAGAAGTGGAGGGTTCAGTAGGGGTTACCTGGTGGGACAGATAGATTGGCCCCTGTGAAGAGGATCGTTCATTACGTAAAATTGCCATATATTGATTTTTATCAAACCCGGGTGTTGGAGTGGGTCTTGGAGATTGCATTACCACTTGGGTGAATTTTCTTTTCTAGGATTTTCTGGAGGGTGGGGTGTAGAGGGGTCATTTCGTGGAAAGGGAGGGGGGAGTGATTTGGATGCTGTTGTGGATAGTAAATGGGTAGCGCAACTTTCGCTTTAGCCTCTTCAAACGAAAGGTAATCCGTACTCATAACTTTTCTTATTTCTTGTTGGTATTTATGCTATGGACATCCGTTGGATTTGGTTGAATGACTATCCTTACAGTATGCACATTTTTGAAACTCTTCGGGACATTGATTGGTAGGATGTGCAAGAGAACATTTTCTGCATCTGACAAATTGAGCTTTGCACTGTTTTTCGGTGTGACCATACCGTTGGCATTTTCGACATAATATGTGTGAGAAAATGAACTGTTCAATTTGTAAATATACGCTAAAAAGAGAAAAGTATTGAGGCAAAGCCTGGGTTGGAAAATAATTTTAACAGACCCTGTAGGTAGATACTCAGTATTCTCATTATTGACCACCCGTCTGTTGAGTCTTTGTACTGACTTAATGGGAACGGTAGATTGTATGTATTTAAGTATTTCATCATCCGTGAGGTTTTTATAAACGTCTCGGATCAGGCCAACTCTTAGTATATTTGAGGACGGAATGTATGATTTTAACTTTAATGTGTCGAGAATGGAACGGCACAAAAAATCGTTAGTTTGTAAGGCAGTAGTAAATGACACTTGTAAACGATTCCTCCCCTTTCGGGCAATGGATTTAACATTTAAAGCATTTTCGTGAAAATATCGCCCAAGTGCCATAGGGTGTAATTGTCCAAGATGCTGGTTATTATTGGATTCTACGAATACGTTAAATGGGCCATAATGATTTGAAGGGTAAAATTCTTTTTCTATTTGAACACTAGCACCGTTATCTACTTGATTATTCTTTTGAGCAGGTGATTGTTCAGAGCTTTGAAGTGATTCATTTTCCATTGGATCTTCTACTTCCTGATTCATTTTCATTTGATCACTCAAATTATGTCCGCCTCCTCCGCTGAAGGCGGCCATCGTACCCACAAATAACTAACAATTAATATTGATTAAGTGATACACACAGTAGGCTATATCAAATGTATAGGAAGCACACGTGGTACACTCAGTGCACTAGTGAACTGAAGCGAACAGCTTGAATATTCCGAACTCGTAAAAAATCACTAACGCAATCGCAAAACGTTATGCAGATCTCAGAAATCCTCAATATACCACGCGGATACTAATACATACTAATAAACTTTCTAACTATTTTCCGAAGTTCAAAACACCACCTCTTTACGGTTGCTAAGTTTCACAATAGATCCACCGCTTGATATATAGAGTCGCGAAGCTCTGATGATATTCATCCGAGGGGACTACAGCGCTCCAAGCGGCGAGCTAGAGGAAACGCTGTACTTTCACTACACCGCCGTCTTGATCCTCCTATACTGCCTGCTCTATGCGAGCCTTTTTTGCGAATACGCTGCGACAAAATTTCTCCGCTAAATGGCAGACATAGACGCACAAGGTTCTAAATTTATTCTAATGACGACAGCCTACAAAACACCATGCAGTATGGTCATATGTTCACTGAAGCTCGTAAATTACATCAGTGATAATAAATATCAGCAATATTACCTGTATGAAGTCGCAGTTTCCAGGGCGAAGACTTGGAGTGGTACCGTACTTTTTGTGTTCCTGCCAACGCAAGAGGTCTTACGAACTTAGTTAGGGTAATGTCACTAACAGTTTGCTGATGTGGCCTTAATTAAGGTACGGCCCCAGAATTTGCCTGGTGTGAAAATGGGAAAAAACGGAAAATCATCTTCAGGACTGCCGACAGTGGGGTTCGAATCCACTATCCCTCGGATGCAAGCTCATAGCTGCTCGCTCCTAATCGCACGGCCAACTCGCCCGATATTCTGAAAGGGAAGACGTCGCAAGTCAAATCAAATCAAAATCTCTTTATTTGCAAATGAGGTGACTACCTCGTATTACGGTCGTACGTTTGAAGGACTTCGACAATAGGGCACAGCAGCTTAATCGAACTCCTGCAGATGCTTCACCAGAGCAACAAAACTAGTTTTTGGGTATTGAACTCCTCCTCTGTCCTGACGCATAATCAGTTCCATTTAGCGGTGTCGAAGCTCTAGGCAGTGAGATGTTGCTGACACAAATGTCACACTCCATCCTCTCTTCAACAACACGAACCTAGTACCCGCAAATTAGGATTGATTTCCTGTTTCTAGTTTGATTGGAATATGATCGTCTGGATACCCGAGGTTGTCAAAAATGTCTATACATGAGGACGTTTTGTAATTGTCCGCCACAGTTCTTATCACAAGGTATCCACTATCCTCCACGGCTTTAAACACCTTCTGGGACAAATCCGCAGCCTGTTTCCAGTCATTCGACCGGGTCAGGAATTGAATAAATGAAGCCGAAATTAGCAGCGAGGATAGGAATAGTGCCGGCTGCCGAAGCCTGTCACACCCCTCCGGGGCAATGATTAATGAATGACAGATGAAATGAAATGATATTCAAGAGTGTAGTTGGAATGAACTATGACAGGGAAAACCGGAGTATCCGGAGAAAAACCTGTCCCGCTCTGCTTTGTCCAGCACAAATCTCACATGGAGTGACCGGGATTTGAACCACAGAATTCAGCGGTGAGAGGCCGGCGTGCTGCCGCCTGAACCGCGGAGGCGCCATCGCCTTCTGAAATAAGGTGTAAAAGCACAGATGCGAGAGTAATCTGGGGATAGTCAATTACTCCCCTTATTACGTCCTTGCCTAGATAAAGCCGACAGCCGTTTTTCTCTTAATTCCCTTCTACACGGTATTTCATTGAGTCGTATCTTTTCTGGCTGCGAACAACCTTGCTGAGATTGGCAAAATGGTACATAACAGTTGAATATTTCAGGGAAAGAATCTGAAGTTTCAGTTCTATGAAATATATACCTTGCACGAACGTAAAGAAATAAGTACCAACACCTTAAAATCACTTTTGAAATATCTATAAGCATAACATGATTAATTCATTTCACAGTTCTATACAAAATATATCTTGTACGAGCGGAAGTGACCAGACATATTTATTCATTGTACGAAATAACTCAGGTTTTCACACACATTCATGCACCAATAACGCAGTGCTACACCCACACTGACAGCGAAGATTGTGTGTCTACTGCTGCACTCTCATGACGAATTGGAGAAATATTGGCAGTCGCGCCTTTCTGTGTTAAACTAGTGGCATAGAGCAGGCAGTATAAGAGGATCGAGACGGCGGTGGTTCACTTAATACCACTCTTTGCCTACGAGATATACAAGGCCGGGAAGTGTGCGCTAGTTCTCAGCATAAAAACCGTCCACAACCAGGTTCGTAGTACCGCCGCCAGATGTCTCGACATCTTGCTATAGTTTTCATGTGCTGTAGTGGTATTAACATATGGAGAAAAGTGTTTTTAATACGTTTACTTATAGATTTCATTTACCGTTAGTGTCCAAATGAACTCGAAGTAAATTTCATATACTCTATAAAATATGGTATATCGTACTGTAAGTCCAATTCGTAAAAAAAAGGGAGAATAATTGGAGTTTTCAATCATTTCCAGCCGATCCAGTTTTAAAGAAGTGGATAATTGCTACATCCGGACGGGGGTAAGGGGGCAAATTAGGTTCGCTTTGGTCGCCTGGGACGTCATCCAGAGTCTGTAATTTACATTTTAAATATTGAGACTTCAGATTAAGGGTTACAGATTCATTAGATCACTTCACTGCTTCCGACTACCGCATCAAAAGACACCAATTAGGCCTATGTTGGCTTTTCGAATCGAAGAAAACTAGAATAACACTCCTCACTAAAGATCCCCCTGTGGGTGGGGGCGGTAGAATAACACCACGCTATCCACAGCCTATCGTAAGAGGTGACTAAAAGGGGCCCCAGAGGCTCTGAACTTTGGAGCGTGGGTTAGCGACCACGGGAACCTTAGCTGAATCCTGGCATTACTTCCACTTACGTGTGCTAGGCTCCTCACTTTCATCTATCCTATCCGACTCCTCTTGGTCAACTCTTGTTTTTTTCAACCCCCACGGTATTAGGTTCCCCAGGCCTAGGGATCCTTTCATTTTCACGTGGTCCTTGTCTTCCTTTGGCCGATATCTTCACTTTTTGAAGTGTCGGATCCGTTCATTTTTTCTCTCGCATTAGTGTTATATAGGATGGTTGCCCAGTTGTACTTCCCCTTAACACAATAATCACCACCACCACCACCACCAGCAGCACCACCTCATTGAAGGAAACCTCCATTACGAAACCATGAATTCGACATGCGTGGAGGAAACGTTAGGATCCCTTATCATAGATGAAATGGCTATCAAGCCCAGAGTACACTATGATCGTAATCCTGATCAGCAACAGTTCTGGAAATAGGCCTACTTGATGAGACGCTCGAAGGTAAGCTAACTAATCAATTCGCGATTATTCTATTTTCTTTCAGATGTACTATTTTTAATAGGCCTAAAATATCTGGAAGTTTGTTTGCTATTGGTTTTACGTCTCACCGACACAGATAAGTCTTATGGCGACGATGGGATAGGAAAGGGCTAGGAATGTGAAGGAATCGGCCGTGGCCTTAATTAAGGTACAGCCTCAGAATTTGCCTGGTGTGAAAATGGAAAACCACGGAAAACCATCTTCAGGGCTGCGGACAGTAGGATTCGAACCCACTTTCTCCCCAATGCAAGCTCACAGCTGCGCGCTCCTAACAGCATCTTAGATGCTATTGATATTAAGAATGACACCATACCTTTTCAGAAAAACCTGTCACTCTGGAGTTGTCTTCCTTGGCCATGATATGTGGTTATCTCGTTCGAGTTGCGGAAGAAAATTCCAACTGTGAATCATGCTTGGGACAGATATCCTCGACCACTACTGACAGTCCATTGATGTGCCTCATTAGGATGAAAGATCGTGGAATATTACGCTACCCCCTCAAAAGAATTTGTTTACTTCCTGGAAAATATGTTGAATTCTACGCGTCACTCATTACGTTATCTGGGAAATACGAATTTAGTTTAAAAACTTCACGTTTTTTTGGTTCCAAAGTTCATTGAAGTATTCAAATGTGACGAGTGTGATCAGAGAGTACTGACTGCAACTCTCATTACAAAACTTTTAAAACCAATACTCGACAATGAAGCTCATACAATTAATTACAGATGCTCATGATTTGCAAAAGAACTTCAGGACAAAGCCTTTAAGTTGGAAGATCTTAAAAATGTGAGTGATACGAGCAGTGGTCATGGTAAGTCATTTTTAATGTATTACTTTTATTAATTATCACACTTGACTTCGCCTAAAATAATTCCAAATACCACTTAAGTTTGCCTTACTTTACATCCAACCACTCGAAATCACATTTAGGTGGTCCTAACTTCATTATTTGTAGATTTTTACGTCTTTAGAAACCAACATGTACTATTAATTGAATGTATTTCGCGCAAGCAGCATAGCAAGATGTCGAGACCTCTAGCGGACGTTCGTAAAACTACTTGCGACCCGCATTTCTATCGGTCCACTTCCCGGCCTTGTATATCTCGTAGGCAACGTACCACTACAGTCTAAAATGGTCATAACTTCTGAACCATTCATGTAAATAATGTCCCGACAAAGTTGTTGTAATCCTTATAAAATACTGGAGGAGGTCAAACAATTTATTTCGATAAGGAGTTCGAGGATAATATTGCAATATTTATTTAATTTTAAGGAGTTATTTTTTTTACCACGGACTATAACATAAAATCGCTTCTAGAGGGCAACCGTTTGGAAATAGGTATATACCATCGCGGACTTTTTTCTAGAGGTTTCTGTGCTCTACAATTCGTACGCTTACACTTGGGGTCTGTCGTTGACGGTTCACGCAGCGTAAGCCAAGAAGCAAGTGACTGACCGACATTTTTGTCTCTTTCTTCGTACTGAACCCGTGTGATAGGGGTCATAATATAATCATGATTTGATATATGAAAGAGAATATGATACATTTATTGAAGTACAGAATTTTAGTTGAAAATATTTCGTCTGAGCGATGGTGAAACGCGAACTGGTCAGAGTGGAGCCGAGGGGATTAGTTTGTCACAACACTAGGGAATTGCTTCTTAGTAGGAGGCTCATTAATTTACCAACGCAAAGATGCACAAGTACAGAAATAAGTTTCGTACGGAAAGAGAAAGGCCAGTCAAGAACAATGGGGATGTTGCACGTCAGCGCTGCAGAGGTACATTTGTGGCCAGCACAAACTTTCCACTACCGTCACGGATTCTCAGAATCGGAGAGTGGAAAAGTACAGAGCTCCAAGGCATATATTTGTCCGGTTACTACAGGTGAAGATTCAAATAGGCCGCTCGTTCTAGCCCAATCACAAAATTTAGTTGGCGACCCCAGGAATACCATCTTGACAGATACGAATGAAATGTAAATTTAATTTCGAAAGTAATCATTAATAAATAATTGCAGTTATATGGATCAACTTAAGGAACTTTTTAGATGTCATGTATGGAAAAATAATCAAGAATGAGTTGCAAATTAAATAAATTGAAGACCAAATTTCTTGGAATCAGAGCAGTTTGATGCTATTGGCTGAAAGGTACGGTAACCACGCCGTAAGAGATGCTATGTGACCCGCGAAAAATCAGGGGGCGATATCTGGCTATATCTCCGAAATCTATGATCGTTAGGAGATCATATTCAATCCAGTGTATGCTCCAGAGGAGGGGATTAATATGATATCAGTTATAATTTCCAGTTCGGAATGCAAGTGCCGATTTGAGAAATCCACCCCCCTCTCTCCAAGACATGACGTCAGCTAAGCCACCAGGAAGGCCTTCACCAATAAATATGAGCGCAAGGAATACTCACTAACTTCTTCTGAAATCTTGACGCTGTGTCGAAAATGCGAACCGCGTCGGGCGTTTATATTGACACTCTGCCGTTTGTGTCAAGTCCTTTTTTGTGAGAAAGGGACGAAGAGAGAATAGTGTAAATAAATTAATTTGGGTCTAGTGTATTTTAGTGTTACCATATTATTCAAGTAAATATCAATGTATCAGTGTTAAATATTTGAAATAGTAATTCAGTGTGATAATTTAATCAGTGTAAAAATGGCGGAAAGCCAGGAAATCAACTGTAAAATGAAACCAGCCGGTATGAAGGAGTAAGCAGACGGGCCATTTGGGTCCCTCATCTGCGAAGGATTTCAACTACAAGATGAGTACCAATATGTGAATAATTTGGGGAATATTTCCATGAATAAAGGGGAGTAGTTTGATTTTTGTATTGATTACGTTATGTAACAAAATGGATCGCTTCCCGATGCCATTCAAAATTTGTATAACGGACGGGATTAAATGATAACGTAAATGTCGGGTCGAATAATGGATTCATTTTGTTGTACATATAATTCTGTAGGTATAGGGTAGTGAGTTGTCATGCATGTATTATCATATTTGATAGTCGAGATCTTTCGACATTTTATTTTGTGTAATGTTCAATTTGAACCGGAGTTTGCTTTTAGGTCAGTCATTTGACGACAAGTTATATATAATAAGGTTTGTGGAAATCCAGCCATGTGTCATGCCAGCTGTGGTAATGTTGTTGTGTTAATATTCTCTGGTTGACGTTGTCAAAATTTGTAGCAAATGTCACAAACTAATAATAATACTAATAATAATTCATGGGATATCGTTTTTCTATGTGAACAGTGAGTAATATTAAAATTTGAAGGAATAAAATAATGTTGAGATTATCGGGAATTGTTAATGACGGTATACTTCTCTAATTCGGACTTAAAAGGGATGATAATTTAAATTGGTGAATTAATAATCATGAGTGATAATATCGGTGCTAATAAACCTCATATGTTAATAAACGTATTGTTTAAATTACGGTCCAATATTTTATAAATGTCAGATATTTAATTTGCAAGGATTAGCCGGAACACGTAGAACTAATATTTACGTGATCATAATGTTAAATTTTGGCGAACTTTACGTCAGGGCTGTTGCGGTCATTTGTGGAGAATGAACTCAGAAGTAAATTAGAGGTGAAGAGAGAGGTTATAAAGATCATGCAGTCAGAATGTAAAATGTCGTACGAGAAAATAAGTCAGTTGAAAACTCTGTGATAAATATATTAATAAAATAATGTTGAGATAGAACGAGATATAAATTCCGTATGGGAAGACCGCGTAATGAAGCTGTGTTGAAATATAATATGATACGAGGAAATGTATGAAACTAACGATGAACAAAGAGAAATGAGTGTACAAGTACGGGCAATGTAACAGAGTAAAATTGAATTACGTAGACGGCAGGAGTCGAACCCGTGACAGCATGTACGAAATAGATATACTGCGCAGATATTCGTTGAAATACACTGACTGACAGTGACAATGCAACACCAAGGAGGAGTGGTTCGAAAGGGATGAAAGTTGGGGAAAAAACAGAGACGGCACGGATGAATAATTGATGTTTATTTCAAACCGATATGCAGGTTACACAATGCGCACGGCATCGACTCAGTAGGATGTAGCACCACCGCGAGCGGCGATGCACGCAGAAACACGTCGAAGTACAGAGTCAATAAGAGTGCGGATGGTGTCCTGAGGGATGGTTCTCCATTCTCTGTCAACCATTTGCCACAATTGGTCGTCCGTACGAGGCTGGGGCAGAGTTTGCAAACGGCGTCCAATGAGATCCCACACGTGTTCGATTGGTGAGAGATCCGGAGAGTACGCTGGCCACGGAAGCATCTGTACACCTCGTAGAGCCTGTTTGGAGATGCGAGCAGTGTGTGGGCGGGCATTATCCTGCTGAAACAGAGCATTGGGCAGCCCCTGAAGGTACGGGAGTGCCACCGGCCGCAGCACATGCTGCTTGTAGCGGTGGGCATTTAACGTGCCTTGAGTACGCACTAGAGGTGACGTGGAATCATACGCAATAGCGCCCCAAACCATGATGCCGCGTTATCTAGCGGTAGGGCGCTCCACAGTTACTGCCGGATTTGACCTTTCTCCACGCCGACGCCACACTCGTCTGCGGTGACTATCACTGACAGAACAGAAGCGTGACTCATCGGAGAACACGACGTTCCGAAATTCCCTCATCCAAGTCGCTGTAGCGCGGCACCATGCCAGGCGTGCACGTCTATGCTGTGGAGTCAATGGTAGTCTTCTGAGCGGACGCCGGGAGTGCAGGCCTCCTTCAACCAATCGACGGGAAATTGTTCTGGTCGATATTGGAACAGCCAGGGTGTCTTGCACATACTGAAGAATGGCGGTTGACGTGGCGTGCGGGGCTGCCACCGCTTGGCGACGGATGCGCCGATCCTCGCGTGCTGACGTCACTCGGGCTGCGCCTGGACCCCTCGCACGTGCCACATGTCCCTGCGCCAACCATCTTCGCCACAGGCGCTGCACCGTGGACACATCCCTATGGGTATCGGCTGCAATTTGACGAAGCGACCAACCTGCCCTTCTCAGCCTGATCACCATACCCCTCGTAAAGTCGTCTGTCTGCTGGAAATGCCTCCGTTGACGGCGGCCTGGCATTCTTAGCTATACACGTGTCCTGTGGCACACGACAACACGTTCTACAATGACTGTCGGCTGAGAAATCACGGTACGAAGTGAGCCATTCGCCAACGCCGTGTCCCATTTATCGTTCGCTACGTGCGCGGCACAGCGGCGCATTTCACATCATGAGCATACCTCAGTGACGTCAGTCTACCCTGCAATTGGCATAAAGTTCTGACCACTCCTTCTTGGTGTTGCATTTGCTCTGTCAGTCAGTGTACTACGGACCTAAAGATAACGAGAGGTTCAGATTCCGCATAAATGATCGTATGTTGTGATAGTTAAGAATGACGAGTGATGATAATCATCATACCGTAATAATAATTATAATAATAAATATTGCAGATCAAAGGTTGGACCGTGTTAAATAAATGGACAATGATAAATGTGATAAAGGGAATATAACTGATGATGTGAAACCGATAATAATTGTTCCGGAGTATCTGTGGAACAGCAGAGGTGAAAGAAGGTGCCGGGGCTAATGGGTCTAACTACCAAATCAAAGTTAATATAAAACTTTAACAAGGTTATATTTTCTAAGTTTTAACAAACAAGAATAACAAAACTTTAACAACAATACTAACGGTATCGGAATTTAGAACCAAGACTTATAAGGATCCAAGATTTCAACCTTTAATCATTCTTGGGGTAGCAAGCCCTAATTATACAATTCTGAGCTCCTAGTTCGATTTTAACCAAGCAACAATTTGTTCAAAAGGGGAGAAAACCCCTAATACATGGAGCACTTGCTCCCGATTACCACATCAGGCCTCCCAGAGGGACTTTTACAACAGGAAAAGAGCTGACACGCTCTCAGTCTTTCACGCCTATTCAAGGCAATAACAGACTATCCAATTACTTGCCATCAAGGCACACTTACAAAAAAATGAAACGGGGGTATCTTGTACCCAACCTACTGGGCTAAGCAGAGAAGAAACAGGTTAAGTAAATGGCCCGAAATACAACAGGAATGGAAGCGTGGGCTTGCCCTCCTAAATACTCATTCTAAAACCTAAAAGGCACTAGGCCGAAGACAAAGGGGCTATTCCCAAACTATGAAGGTGACCCGTATAAGAAAGATATTTAAACATTAGGAACGAAAAGAAAATCAGTTACCAAAACGTAGTCACCTCAAACCAAAATGAAGGGGAGCTCGAGAGGGTAAAGCACTCTCTATTCCCGACTTACAATTAAAGATATTTACATAAGCCGGTAGAAATTTACATTACAGAAAGGTAGGTTACATGGCAAAAGTTTCGGACGTATCCCGCGGGTTAAACTGCTGAGCTAGCAAGAAATAAGTATGTTAAATGGCCATTACCTTACAGAAGACCTGCTGCCTGATGAAAGAGGCCCCTCCCGCCCACTGCTTTACAACCGCACACTTAGTTAGACGTAGATTAATTGGCCCAGAGATGTGAAAATTCAGCAGTTTATAAACCCTCGGGGAAGATTCGAGACCTTTCAAGAATAATTAAGCCACACCGTCTCAATTTTATTGGATACCTTACAGATAAACACCAAATCGAAAAAGAAGCCGATGATTGGCTGAAAATTAATTACAGAAATTCTGGATTGGCTAAATTCGAAACTGGCGGAAAGAAAGATAAATATTGCTAACCCACAAATGAATGAACGAAATTTAGTAAAGAATAAACTTATGAATACAAAATTTCTTCAAATTAGGTTCCTTCGCTTCGCACCAGGATGCATGATCATAATTTTTCGGCAGTGACATCTATGAGAGAATGTACAAACTCAGGGCCGGATTAAGAGGGGGGCTAAAGAGGCTGCAGCCCCGGGCCCCGCGTGCCAAGGGGCCCCGACTCTTGGCCGAACCTAAAATTGTATAACAAGGCCTGCTGCTGCACATCCGTGCATGCATATGAATATTTACGCTCGCAAAATATCAAACACGCACTCTTCCTTCCTTCTTATCAGATGACCGCGTCAGTATTTCATCAGTGCTAGAATCAATTACCGTCCGGAGACACGAATCCTCGCTACTTACGCACTGTAATTATTGTAAAGGTTATTGTTGACGAAAATTTAAATCTGGCAGCTTGCGAGTACGGGCAGAGGGGGAAGGGGGTGAAGAGGTCTAGGAAGTGAGCGGGAGGGGAGAGGGGAAGCACGGTGGAATGCGCATGCTATACTATATCCTTGCATCAGGAAGAGAACTTCCAGTTCACCTCTGATTATTGAACCATTCTTAAGTTACAACTGTAATGGTTTTGTAAAATGGATAGAAAATAGCCTAGTGGTGCCAAAAAACGTAAGTTCTGTTTTGTATGTCGATTTGATAGTGATGATGAGACAAATGTAAAATATGTTTTGGCATTATGAAATATTAACATGAAAAATAGAGAAAAAATTGTAGTCTATTTCAATACTTCCCTATTCATTAATTTAAGTGCAAGTAGTTCTATAACGACTTCAGTATGCTAGTCTTACGTGATGTTACGAAGAAGGGGCCCCACATTTTTAAATAGCCCAGGACCCCCAAACACCTTCATCCACCACTGTACAAACTTCTAGATAAATAGTAAACAAAAACAAGTCGGAATTCACACATTGACATCTTCAGAGGAAAGGTTTAAGTAGGTCCCTTTTAAGTTCAGTGTTTCTCCAGTAGAGGAGTTCCAATTGGCGCAAGATTTAAACGTGCGGCGTAGAGGTGTACCTCCTGGTACAATAATAATAATAATAATAATAATAATAATAATAATAATAATAATAATAATAATAATAATAATAATAATAATAATAATAATAATAATAATAATAATAATGTTAGGACAGTGATAAATCGTCGTGGTCAGGATAGTAATAATTATTATCATAATAATAATGGTAATGACATTCTTTTGTTGATCATTGAACATTTGTAAACGTGACCGGTATATTGCGACGTATGCGGTCGTTACCAACTCATAATAATAATAATAATAATAATGATAATAATAATAATAATAATAATAATAATAATAATAATAATAATAATAATGGCAGTTGTATTTTGCGTCCAGTAATAATAATGATCATAATAAAAGTGTGGCAGAGTCAGGAAATGTAGATAATAATAATAGACGCAATAATAATAATCATCATGTTTGACCGGAAAAGTTAAAAGTTAAGCTGACGTCGTTCGCATGAGTACGATAAATGGACGCAAGTGATAATTTCGTGAATGAAGGATTATTCTAATAATAATGAATTAAATTAGTGATGACGACATCCCTTAGCTTGAGATTTTGAGTGGAATATAATCATATGTTGTCTCGTAACTAACCGGCTCATCCCGAGTCAGGTAACCGTAACACCCCATTTTGTTTATTTTCCTTGCGGGGTGGGACGAGGTTATCGGCCGGGATTTCCGTTACATCATTTGTTGTGTGTTCTGTGGTTGTGGCAGAGTAACAGTAACCTACACTGAGGCCATGTGGTCGAGTTTGGCTGTAATTTAGATTATGTGTAAATAATTTGTAGATGCTAGTTCCAGTGGCATGGTATCAGCTGGATGTATAACATAGGACCCGTTCGTGAATTAAAACTTTCCTCAAATTCGTAATAATACCCATCCGAAGTGCCGACCTTGGGAAAATATAAATAGTCGGAGGTATTCAATCTAATTTGAATCGAGAAGCCGACGATAAACCTAGTTTATGCTCGGGTTCTCGACATGAAGAAGGCTCGTCCTGGTGGACCATCAGGTCATATGAACACGGGTTCGATCCTTACGTGATCGATCAGTGAATTATATCCCACAGATGTATTTCTTTTCCAGGATGAACATTATCAGCGTATTGTCACCACTTGCGGTGAAGCAAGTGACCTGTTGAATTAATGTGTTATCAAACCAAGTGTTTTATTAAGTGTATGGAAATTCAGCGCGGTGGATGGCGCAATAAACTGCTCCTTCCGGCAATTATTTCAAAGGAAACCATTCTCATAATCTTTTTATTGTAGTTAGATTTTATGCCCTTTTGAAAGTTAAATGTCACTTCCTAGTCCTATCATGGAGTCCTTAAATTCATGTTTACAATTGAGCTTTCCCCACTTTTATTTTAATATGCCCCGTTCATCCCTGTGTTCGCCGATGCATCTATATTTATATTTATGATGATTTAAAAAATGAACCGACACCCCTGAGATAAATGCTAGTCTGGGACTCGGGAGGTGGACGGGTGCAGTATATATATATTTTCCCCTTCAAATTTGGTCTACAATAAGCATTTATTGTATTGCATATGCAAGATTTTATTTCATCAGCGTGAGCGATATTCTCCAGCCCTGCACTACAGAGACAGTTTCACCAGTTCAAAACCGGTCTTATTGGTAGGGGAGAGATGCATTGATTTTTTCTACGGAGCAATCAGCTGTCCCACGTGACACACTGAGGAGCAGGCCAAGGTCGCCTCGACACGCGGACAATACATGTCGAATCTCAGGTAGAAGTACTTTCGAGAATTGAACGCTAGACGTCGACCAATTACGGACGATTATAGTGACACACCCCTTGCCCTGGATATGCATAAAAACCCGTGTTTCCAGAAGAAACGCTCTCTTATCTTGCTGTGCTCTTCTTCGTCGATTGTGCTGCGAACTTCGACGTGCTATTTGATGTCTGCTCCGAGATTGTCACTTCTTGAAATAATTATTTGACAGTAAAATCTGTCACTAGTGGTGGGCGAAACTCTCGTTCGAGATACTCGAGACTGACGTCACCACTCTCGATGCATCTTCGAGATCTACGTAGAGATGGGCATAACTCTCGTTTGAGATACTCGAGCCTGACGTCACTTTCTCTATGCGTCTCGAGGCACGCTCCAATTGAACCTCAGCCAGGACGAATATAGCAGAAACAGAAATCATTAGCAAACATTGAACTCGAGCTGTTAGCGTGGCTCAGTTGGCTAGATAGATAGATAAAGAATGGGTGAACCCTGCCTTCGCAGGGCTCCACACGTAGGTCTATAAAGACCCTTTGTGTCCCTTAAACGGGTTTGCCTAGTCCAGACCTAGTGCTCCTATAAAGGATACCAGTGTCCGGATGTTGGCATTCCTGATGTCTTCCAGGCTCACGAAATGTGAGCCAAGGTATCGATGTCTAGTGCTTGCAAGAGCCTCACACTGACATAACACATGCGCGGAGGTCTCCTCCTCCCTACCGCATCTTCTACACATCGGATCCTGACTGATTTTCATGATGTGTAGGTGTCTCTGTAAGGTATTGTGGCCTGTCAACAGTCCAACTACCATTCGCATTCTGGTCCTATTCAAATTTATCAGGACCTTTTTATAACTTTGGCTAGGCCCTTTGATAAGTTCACGTGCCTGCCTTGCTATAGTTAACCTCTTCCAAATGTCTAAGTGAGACTGGTTTGTCCACTGGGATATTACCAGTTTCACGCTTCGGAGTGACACTCCCAGGAAGGGCTCTGGTCCTATAAAAGGACCTTTTGAGCCTTGTTTCGCTAGTTTGTCAGCTTCTTCATTTCCACTGATACCTGTGTGCCCAGGGACCCATAATAGGGTAACTGAGCTAAATTCACACAGCTGATCTAACATCCTTTGGCATTCCCATACCATTTTTGATGTTGTTTTAACTGCACATAGTGCTTTTAACGCTGCCTGGCTATCGCTGCAAATAGTGATACATCTTCTGTGTCCAGGCATTTTCCGTATATATACAGCACAGGCCAGTATTGCATATACTTCGGCCTGGAAAACAGTAGCGTATTTACCCATAGGTAGGGAGAGCCTTGTCTTAGGCCCCCAGACCCCGGCGCCTGTGCCCGTCTCTGTCCGCGAGCCATCTGTGTACCATGTACAGCCCCCAGACCTAAGACGGGCCCCAGCATCCGCGGCCCACTCCTCCCTTGTGGGTATCACCACTGTGAATTTATAGTTCAAATTAAAGCTAGGCTTCATCAGGTCCCCAATCATCATTGTCATAGGGCAAGTCTGGTGAAGCCTTGTGAGAATAGAGGCATGACCTCTATTCGGATTCTTGAAGGACCATCCTCCGAGTGACCAAAGGCGGTAGGCACTCATTCCCGCTATTTCCTTAACATATAGATGTAAGGGGGGAAGACCTAGGATGGCCTCCATTGCACATAATGGTGTAGTATCCAGTGCCCCTGTTATTCCTAGACACGCAAGTCTTTGGACACTGTTTAACTTGGTGGTCACAGTTTTACTCTCCGAGCCTGGCCACCAGACTAAAGATGCATAGGTGATCGTGGGCCGTACAATAGAAATATAGAGCCACTGGACCACCTTAGGTCCTAGGCCCCAAGTCTTTCCAACGGCCCTGCGACAGGCCCACATAATCTTGCGAGCCTTATCCACCTTATGGTCTATGTGTTTCTTCCAGCTCAGTCTTGCCTCAAGGATTACCCCTAGGTACTTAACTGAGGTTGTCTTAACTAATTTTTTCCCAAATAGGAAAGGCTCTGACAGTCCGTCTAGCCTCTTCCTCCTGGTAAATACCACGAGCTCCGTCTTGTCGGGATTAACCGACAAGTCCGTGTCGTGGCACCATCTTTCCACCCTACGTAGGGAGCTCTGTACGAGCTCTGAGACCGTACTGGGGAAATTTCCAACCGCCATCAGGCTAATGTCATCTGCATAGCCTTGGGCGTAAATTCCTCCAACATTTAACCTGGTAAGTAGTTCATCCACTACCAGACACCATAATGTTGGTGATAATACTCCTCCCTGTGGACACCCCCTGTCTATATTAGCTCTCAACATAACTGCGTTGAGGGTAAACAGAACTTGACGGCCCTGCAGCGAGGCCATAATCCATTTTATGAGCATCCTGCTCACTCCTCTTCTCTCTAGACTAAGTTCTATGGAGCCCAAAGATGTGTAGTTAAAGGCTCCTTCTATATCTAGGAATACAACCATAGCAAGTTGCTGCTGATCCAAGGCACTCTCCAGCCTAGAAACCAGCTGGTGTAGTGCCGTCTCAACCGACTTCCCTGGTTGATATGCATGCTGATAAGGATGCAGGGGACAGTCTCTTAAAACTTTCTCCCTGATATGTCTATCCACTAGTCTTTCCAAGGTCTTAAGAAGAAAAGACGTTAGACTGATGGGTCTATAATCCCTAGGTCTAGTATATGAAGACCTTCCGGGTTTAGGTATATATACTACCTTCGCCTGACGCCACAAGGAGTACACGTAACCCATAGTGAGACAGGCTCTAAAAATTCTGACCAGGTATGGTATAAGGACCTCACCCGCTTCCTGAAGAAGCGCCGGGAAGATCCCATCCATTCCTGGGCTTTTGTAAGGGGCAAAAGATTCTAATGCCCACTTCACCCTTCTGTGGGTAACAATCTCTGCGGCTTCCTTCCAGCCACTTCTATCGGGTCTGAAGGATCCGCTCGATTCTACTTCACTATTCGTGACTGCTGAACCTGGAAAGTGGGCATCAAGCAGTAGGTTCAGGGTCTCCCTCTCTGTGGATGTGTATCCGCCCGAAGGTGACTCCAGCGAGCCCAGCCTTGCCCTTCCATCCAAGGTTAGAATTTTATGAAGCCTTGCCGCTTCATGTTGACTTTCAATGGAGTCACAAAACTGTCTCCAAGATTTCCTAGAAGCCTTTTTGACTTCTGACTTATACCTTCTTTGTGATTCTTTATAAGAATCTAGGCTTTCTTGATCCTGAAGTTCCCTGTATTTATTCCAGAGCCTTCGTGTGTTTCTCCTCAGGTGTTCAAGATAACTATTCCACTTGAAACTTCCTATTGCTCTTTTTGCCTTAACAACTGGGCAGTTTAATTCATAAGAGGTAACCAGTATTTGTGTGAGAAAGCTCACACTAAGCTCCAGCTCCTCTTTGTTCTTAATTATATTTGAGGGTCCTCCTTCCAGTCCCCTCCTCACGTCCTCCCTAAAAGACGTCCAGTTGGTTCGTCTAGGGTTTCTATAAGGTGGGATCTCGAAGGAGCCCTCTATATGAAACACAATGTGTCTATGGTCTGACAAGGAAGGTTCTAAAGAAACTTTCCAGTCTTTAAATTCCTGTATGATTCCCATGGAACCCAGGGTAAGATCTATGATCCCCTCACTCCTGTTATTGATGAAGGTAGGGGTATCACCTATGTTCATGATCTCAAGATCAGTTGTACATAGAAATTCTATGAAATGCTCTCCCCTTCGGTTTGTGTGTTTGCTTCCCCAAATGCTGTGATGAGCATTGGCGTCGCATCCTACTATAAGGTTTAGTCCTTGTTTCTTACAATATATCACCAGTCTCTTGAACTCCTCCGACGGGGGTGGAGATTCAGAGTCTCCTGGGAAATATGCAGAACAGACAACCAGATCTCTTGGCTGTCCGCCCTCTTCATATCTCACTAGAACTGCTACAAGGTCTCTAGTAATGAAGCCTGGTATAGCCCAAGCGTTATGATCCTTAACTAGTATACATGCTCTAGGCTTTTCCTCTGCTATTCCACTGAATAGAGTGAAGCCTGCACATCTTAGTCCCATGATATGCCCCTGTCTAAGCCAGGGTTCTTGTATCAGGGCGACCGAAAACCTGCCTTTCTGGATACTTCTAATAAGTACCCTGGAGGCCGCTATACAATGTTGTATGTTTGCCTGTATGAAAGTTATCATTCCTTACTTTCATGCAATACTTTACCTTATGCGGTCTCCGGAACGTGCTGCTCCGTCTCCCGCGATGAATCTTGAGGCTTGGCTGGCCCCGGTTCCTGTCCGGGCTCCCGCTCTTCGCCCCTGCTAGTCTCAGTGTTGTCTGTGGTGGGGTTGGTCCTCTGCTTGTCACGCTTGCCCTCCACCAAGGTGAAGGTAGCAACATGCACCCCGCAGAAGATCTTCTTCCCCACCACTTTCTCCACATCTCTGGAGTCCATGCTGACCACAAGTCGGACACCTCTCTTCTCCTCCTTGCGGTCATAGACCCTCCAGCTGTTGGGATTTAAGCCATGGTTCTGGCGTGCCATTCTTCCCAAAAGGACGTTATTGTCCTTTGGTTGTCCTGGTATCCAGACCATGACTCTCTTATAGGAAAGGAGTTTATCCATGCCCACAATTGTGAGCCTGGCTCCTTCCCACGGTTGTAGACCTGTAACAAGACTAGAAAGCCATGCTACAGTCTCATCATTCTCTGCGATAATGACGGCCGCACCTCTCGACAGATAGCAATCCAGGAACTGAGGCTTAATGGGCCCCTGCTCTGGAAGCCCGTCTATCAGATCGGTGATAGCCTCCTCCACAGATTCTACCTGTTTCTCGGTTAGCTGCTGGTCAGGATATCCTACAGGTACAATGGCCATCCTGATCCCAGCTTTAGCTATCCTAGCATACTCTACCTTGGGTTTTTTGTGGGTCGGCCGATCTTCTTCTGGGGTTGCCCCCGACAGAAGTCGTTTCCCCACTGGTGTCTTGGTGGGTGGAGTCCTCTGTGCCCTAGAAGCAGAGCCCTTTTCAGGGTCCCGCCTCTTGTGCCCATTGGATCCCCCCACCGTCGTCGCTGTCATGGCAGTAGAAGGCCTCTCAGCTCCAGGAGTTTGGCCATCTTTGGCCTGCTCCCGGGCCTTTAAGGCCTTCTTATACCTCCTCTTCTCAGCGCCGAAGCGCTGTTTCTTCTTCTTCTTCTGGACTAGTAGATTGCCCACCTCTAGAGTGAGCTCTCTTACTGTCGAGGTCGTACTATCCGAGGGTATCTCCGAAGAGTCCCCATCGGTTGTTGAACTGGTGTTTCTCTCGGAGGCCCCAGAAGAGCTCTCCGGTTTATGGGTAGCTACAGTACTCATTTAGGTCCCACGAGGAGCTAGGGAAATATATGTCCGCCCAGGCAGAGCCCCGCATACCCGGGTAAGGCTACTTACTTCGAGAGGGCGCCAAGTATCTCGAAGGCTCCGTTCAGGACACATCTCCCATGTGCCATGCACCCCATCGGCACGGGTCGCGTTACACCTTAGGGTTGGGTGGTGCTTTAGCTTCCTCCTCCTTGTATACCGAATGGTTACCCAACAGGGCTCCACTCGGCATCGCAAGAAAGGAGCTACTAGTCCCCCCACCACGAAGAGGATCTTCAATTGAAGAGGGTAACCAAGGTTAATCCCCTACAATTGTAGAAGCACACACGAGGGGGCTCAGTTGGCTAAATATCATCGTTAGGCATTATCCTCCGCTACGTTTTGTAGTGGTTGGAATCTTATCTTCAAATATTTTTGTTTGTTCTTGTTTTGCAATCGGAGTTTCGGCTACCAAACACACACCTGTTCGTGCAGAAACAACCAGATCGCTAATAGAAGTAATTGTAACGTTACTGAATATACAAAATAACCAATATATAATAAAATCTCTTCTACTTGAACACATGCAATATAAACCAATCATAATGTAAACAAACCTGATTACCTCGTGGCCATGTCATCAGATCAGTTAGCTTTGTATCTGTATTGCACTGAAAATAGTACTCATAATAATGTTATTTGTGTTACGTCCGTCCTAAATGCTAGTTCTTGACAGACGCCTGGGTGTGGGAATTATGTCCCGCAGGAGTTCATTAACGTTAGTGATGGGCTAGCGACGGAATCGAGTAGAATCGAGTAATGTGCTCTTAGAATCGGTATTACTCGACTCCAGACTCGAGTCCAAGCATACTGGTGTCGCTATCTGTGGACATGCCTTAGAACTAAAATCTACTGTACTGGAGTGCACGGCATTCAGGGTCACCCACAGAATATTTTTGTGGTGTGGAGTGCAATATGTTTGTTGCTGATGATTGATGTTGTTCAGTCATCGGTCGTCAATAATTCGATTGTTATGATTATTATTATCATCATCATAGGCACTAAAGGTTGTGACTTACTAACAAACTGTCAGCTGTTTAGCTAGAACAGAATGACGTTCTGTCCGCTGATTTGCTGCGTGAACGTACGTCACATTCTGGACGCCTCATCTTAATACCCGACATTATATCTGCCGAAAGTATGATGTACATATAAACTGCTGTAATTCACCTGTTCCCCCGGACGATTGTAGGCTTTGGCGCGGTTAGCAATAGGCTATGGTTACAAGAAATCTGTCATACTACCGATCATATTAGCACATCTACGCCCGTGTATGCATAATGGCCACATGAGATATAATTTACCAGTAGCGAAGCAATACAATGTGTGCAGAAATACAGTCTATAGTCTACAAATAGCACATGTTTCAATTACACTAATTACATCATACATACCGTGACAGGGATTTGAAATAATAATAATAATAATAATAATAATAATAATAATAATAATAATAATAATAATAATAATAATAATAATAATAATAATAATAATAATAATGTTATAACTTTTACGTCCAAGTACGTACATTTGTATGGTTTTCGGGGATGCCGAGGTACCGCATTTAGTCCCCCGGGAGATTTTTTACGTCCCAATAGTTCTACCGACACTAGGTTGACGTATTTGAGCACCTTCAAATACTACCGGAATAAACCAGTATCGAACCGGCCACGTTGGGCTATGAAGGCCAGATAAGCTATATTATCAATATTAGAATAGATGGCATATTCAGTGAAGTGTGTGCGAGACGCCGTAAACGGATATTTTCATATCTTATTATGCGTATTAAGTGGCATTATTATCGTTCTCAAGTAATTATCAAATTTAGGTTATTCCTTTTGCGCATTCATTCAGTTTTTTCATATCGTACCGCGCTGTCGCAATCCCATAAACCCTCAGCGACCGCTTGTACGCATGCTTCATCCATCTACGAGCCGGCGAGTGAGCGAACGTGTGACGTCATGCTATCATCGAGCCTTCGCAAGCGAAGCGAGTCCGAGCCTGGACTCGAAAGAATCGAGTACCGCGATTCCAGGCATCACTCGCGCACATCACTAATTAACGTGCTGGAAGCCAACGACATGGAATTGTTACCTTTAAAACAGTAGGTACACTGACAGAACATATTGAACACACTGGGATAAAAATGTACGTGTTTCGACAGAGGGTTATCGCTCTACTCTGTGTTTTGTATTGTACGTTTTGGTTATTACATATTACAGGCTTTGCTTCTCTCGGTTTTGGGTTGTACGTTTTGGTTATTGAATATTGCTGGCCTTTTCTCTGTTGTCAAGGTATTTTAACAGAAATAAGTTTGTTTGCGGTAATAAAACCGAATAAATCATCATTTAATTACCGGTTCTACTCTACTGTATAACGAGCCACCGGAGACCACGGGTACCTTATACCAATATACACAGAAGGTTTCCCTGAATAATTTCCGAAAATTTGTCGATGGAGTTCGGCTTCATCCTGTATATGTGCCTTCAGGTCTGATAATATTGTGGCTGGTCTTGAATGATCCTTTTCAAGGAAACGATCTATTTGTTACCATACTTACATAAAAGTATCGATAGTCCAGAAGGAGACTTAACCCGAGAACGAGTCCCTCTTCGGATACATGCCCACATATACCAGTATATGCCATTACCGGTATATTTTACTTTCTGTTCAAATTATTACACAACTCGATGCGTCGTAAAAGACATCGCTTCAATAAAATGTTAAAAATATATCACACTCTTCATTACTATTTATTTCACATACCCAGTCCCCGAACCATAGGAACTAATCAATGAAGGATAAAATATATTTCCTAGCCGAGAATCGAACCCAGAGACCGTTGGACGAAACGCCAGTACGCTAACCATTTCGCCACGGAAGCGGACAGTGTTTACGTAAAATGCAGGAATACAGGTAGGTAAGTTGACCGCGAGTAGATTATAAAGTAGTTGGCGTATCGTCATTAGTTGTTATAATGATGTTATTTGCTTTACGTCCCACTAACTACTTATTAAGGTTTTCGGAGACGTCATTAGTTGATCAACAGGCGAAGTAGGCTATAGTCGAGGGATAACATACCGCATGCGCATGATGTCCCGATTTAAACTTTGAGATAGTGATGTGCGCGAGTGATGCCTGGAATCGCGGTACTCGATTCTTTCGAGTCCAGGCTCGGACTCGCTTCGCTTGCGAAGGCTCGATGATAGCATGACGTCACACGTTCGCTCACTCGCCGGCTCGTAGATGGATGAAGCATGCGTACAAGCGGTCGCTGAGGGTTTATGGGATTGCGACAGCGCGGTACGATATGAAAAAACTGAATGAATGCGCAAAAGGAATAACCTAAATTTGATAATTACTTGAGAACGATAATAATGCCACTTAATACGCATAATAAGATATGAAAATATCCGTTTACGGCGTCTCGCACACACTTCACTGAATATGCCATCTATTCTAATATTGATAATATAGCTTATCTGGCCTTCATAGCCCAACGTGGCCGGTTCGATACTGGTTTATTCCGGTAGTATTTGAAGGTGCTCAAATACGTCAACCTAGTGTCGGTAGAACTATTGGGACGTAAAAAATCTCCCGGGGGACTAAATGCGGTACCTCGGCATCCCCGAAAACCATACAAATGTACGTACTTGGACGTAAAAGTTATAACATTATTATTATTATTATTATTATTATTATTATTATTATTATTATTATTATTATTATTATTATTATTATTATTATTATTATTATTATTATTATTATTTCAAATCCCTGTCACGGTATGTATGATGTAATTAGTGTAATTGAAACATGTGCTATTTGTAGACTATAGACTGTATTTCTGCACACATTGTATTGCTTCGCTACTGGTAAATTATATCTCATGTGGCCATTATGCATACACGGGCGTAGATGTGCTAATATGATCGGTAGTATGACAGATTTCTTGTAACCATAGCCTATTGCTAACCGCGCCAAAGCCTACAATCGTCCGGGGGAACAGGTGAATTACAGCAGTTTATATGTACATCATACTTTCGGCAGATATAATGTCGGGTATTAAGATGAGGCGTCCAGAATGTGACGTACGTTCACGCAGCAAATCAGCGGACAGAACGTCATTCTGTTCTAGCTAAACAGCTGACAGTTTGTTAGTAAGTCACAACCTTTAGTGCCTATGATGATGATAATAATAATCATAACAATCGAATTATTGACGACCGATGACTGAACAACATCAATCATCAGCAACAAACATATTGCACTCCACACCACAAAAATATTCTGTGGGTGACCCTGAATGCCGTGCACTCCAGTACAGTAGATTTTAGTTCTAAGGCATGTCCACAGATAGCGACACCAGTATGCTTGGACTCGAGTCTGGAGTCGAGTAATACCGATTCTAAGAGCACATTACTCGATTCTACTCGATTCCGTCGCTAGCCCATCACTACTTTGAGATAGGATTACGAGTCATGGACTGCATCAGTTGCTCGAAATGCATCGAGAGCTCTCGATACGTTTCCCAGCACTGCCTCGAGACAAAGAGCTCATGCGCCTGACGTCACTATACGACATCGAGATAGCATTATGAGGCACGTACTGCATCGCTTGCTCAGAATACATCGAGAGCTTTGCATCACGCGACCCATCACTATCTGTCACCCTTCACTAATAGTTGGATCACGAGCCTGGCAGATTTCTTAACAAGTTACGTATTTTTCCATCATTAATTTCATCGCGTATGTGTGTGGAACACATCTTAAAATTGTTTGTCAGTTTCAGCTTCTACTCTACGAGAAGAAGGAAGAAAATCGCCACGTGTTGGAACGAGTGTTTTAAGATGTACATTGTGAAGAGGAAGCTTGCCGCAACTTTATTATCTGCGCACTTTTTAGTGATAGATTTACACCCTAGTGCTGAAGTGGTCGACTTCGGTTATCTTCGAGATTCGTATTGGCAACCTTTGAAACACAAACTAAGAATCGCTTATCATCGCTGTGCGACATCTGGCGTACACTTTAAGTACTCGTACTGTTGTTGTTTACACAGCAAAGCCAAACTATAGAATTCATGCTAGGAACACGTTTCGCAATGGGAAATGTTATATAGTATTATATATTGTGTGTGTGACACAGTTGTTTGCTTAAAATAATAAAGGTTTATAAAATTCATATCGATCGATCATATTATCGATTCAATTCAGATTTCATTTCCATTCAGTTGGCAGTATTAACGGAACCCTTCTTACTTCTCCAACGAGTACAAAAATCTATCACTAAAAAGTGCGCAGATAATACTTGGAACATCGAGGCTATAATGCTCTGCTAAAATGTAGGCGATCTCCGGCATGGGGAGATAGCGACCACGGGCAGATAATTCACCACATGTTCCAGACCATCGGCGAAGATCCATTTCCATCATTCATTTAAGTACACTTTACTAATGTTTATCTGTTCGTAGAAATAATGCTTTCTTATTCATTAGTGGTAATATTTCTTCTAGTCTTGCAGTAGATTTGAATATTTTCACTCTTCTTTCATATGGGAGATGGTAGTTTTGTCATTTATGTGTGAATGATTATTGATCTCTATTAGTTTAGCTAGAACGAGTGTCTGTCTTCTACGATTATTCTAGCTGTCCCATTTAATAGTCTAGTGTGTTTAAAAATCATTGTCCTCACCGATAATTAACAATTTAATTTTTGAAATTTTTTTTTTGGAAATCGTGTGGGACAGATTTACGGCATGTTGTGTTACGCCGGATTTCTATGTAAGAGTTTCTTCATGTGTGATTTAAGGCGTGTTAGTGTCATCTGGCATATTGTCGAATCCCAGTTTCCGTGAATTTGAGATCTCGCACATCTAATAATAATAATAATAATAATAATAATAATAATAATAATAATAATAATAATAATAATAATAATAATAAATTTTCATCTCAGGTTAAATAAGTGAATAAGGGTCATGAGTTTAAATATTGCTTGATCTTGTGTGTATGATGTTAATGTGTGGTCAATTAGGATGAATATGAGCCTGGAATATGGCAGATTCTTGTCGGATCATTAATTATATTTTATTGACGTGATGATGGATTATTTACTGTGTGCTAGTGACTTGTGAATCCATTTATTGAGTCTTATTTTGGAGAATACGAGTTGTAGAACGTAATTTCTTCAAGTGGAACATGCATTAATTGATAGACGTGGAGTTGAGTAATAATAATGTCGTGACTCATGAACCTAGAAGGCGAATGCTTATATTTGGTGCAAAATTTATGTGCGTTTCTGTAGTCGACATTTCCTTCAGACATCAACCGCCGATATTATCATGATCAATGTTGTTAATTTCATCTTCTTTAATTAAGTGATTATCCAGACTTCATCACATTCCTGGGGGACGTAAAATATTTTTTTTTCTTTGCCTGATACCATCATCGAGAGATGTCAAATATTTAGGATTAAAAATCAAAGGTTAATATTCAAAGGCTAGAATTCGTTGTAAATAGTGTAAATAATTCTCATGTGCCTTAGTGTAAATGCTCTGTGTGTGATTGATATTATTTCAGTGCAATGTGATATTTTCTTTGACCATGATTTTTGACCCAGCTACGTGTTCGTTACGTTGAGACCTGATTGTCAGCGTCGTTGTTTGTGTTGGCATAACTTTTTGAGATTCAAACATTTAGTGAATTTTATTTGGTATTTAAGTGAAGAAAGTTCGGAGTATCACACAGTAATGAATAAGGAAGGATCATTTCCGTGGACTCGGTTCACCATTTAATTTTGTAAAGCCTACGAGTTAAAATTTTCCTTAGAAGTGTCATATACCAAAGATTGATTTTACGTTTGTCAGACGAAATATTAGAGGAAGATTAAGAGGAATAATTATTGTACAGGCACAATGGTGCAAAATTTAAGTCCAATGGAGACATTTTTGAGTATTATTTTGATACGAGTTTGGTTTCATTAATTTTCAATTTAATTGAGGTAACACTTTATTCAGCACATTAAAGAAGGAAGGATTTACTTGAGATAAATGTTGAAATGTATAAATCTGGTAATTCGACGTTTAAAATAAATAGAAATCAGACCATTTTCACTTTTTTTTAACTTATAAAGAATATTATTATTGAGAGGAGGTCCTCCCACAAAATTTTTATTTTTGTTATTATTTCGTTGAGCCAGAAGTAGGCTAATAAACGTGTGTATATTTCCAGAATAATGTCGACCGAGAATAGTGGAGATTATGTGCAGTTAAAAAGGAACTGGCGGAGAAGAAAAATAACTTTATCATCAAGATTGTTAATTTAATTTGTTATTGTTAAATGTGTTAGTTTATAATAAATGTCAGAACCTGTTGTTTTATATTTTTGTGTTATTGTCGCTTGTCCTTGTCTCTTTCCCTGCCTTCAAAAATAAGTAAAGCCAGACAACGAACGGTCCACCCTCGGGATTCTCGTTCTCCGGCTGAGCTATGCTCGGTAAGAAGGGGGCAATATATATACATCGGATCACGGATACTGTATTATCTCATGAGCTTCGAAATACATTCAGAAATATAAGTTATTAGCACATAATAATGGTAATGTTACCGGTATTGGTTTTACGGCCCACTAACTACGTATTTGAGCACCTTCACCACCGGACTGAGACAGGATCGAACCTGCCAAGTTGGGCTAAGAAGGCCAGCGCTCTACCATCTGAGTTGCTACTCAGCCTAGCTATTAGCACATAACAATAATTATAGAAAATATAATTTTCATTCAGTCATTTGTATCAGACACCTTTTTACCGTACGAGCTGTAATAATGGAGATATTCAAGAGTTATTACAAAGTGTATCAACAGCCAAAAATTGCTGACAAGGAAGTATTGTTATGCCATCACAGTAGCAAACTAACTGGGTATGATGGTTGTTGTCGTGATTGTCTCTATAATATGCAAAATAATAATTATGTTATTTGTGTTATGTCTCACTAACAACATTTAGGCCTACGGTTTTCTGAGGCTCAAGGTGCCGTAATCTTGTCCCACGGGAGTTCTTTTACATGCCGACAATTTATAGCACCACACCCGTTTCCATAATATGTTGACTGCATTTTAATCAGTACAGTGGTTCTACTGTAGATACTGACAACACAAACACTGTTCATGTAGTGAACCACTATAAAATTATCCTTAGTGAAACAAGGCTCAAAAGAAAATATCACTTCCAAGTCACTGGTTTCAATGTCATAGGATTAGATGGCAATGTTGCGAATGGTGTGTGTATTCTTATTAAAAACACTATAGATTTCCAAGTCAGAAAGATCATAAATGAGATTCCCAATGTCCAAACAATTGCAATTACATTAAATCATTTAACCGTCGTTTCCTTATATTGTCCTCCTAAAATTAGACCGACATATGACCACTGGAAGAATTTCTTTGAACAATTCCAAACGTCCACTATTATTGGTGGTGATTACAACACCCATAATCCAATTTGGGGAAGTGTTTCCTGCTGCAAAAAAAGGCCAGGATATAAGGAACATCATAAGTTCCCTCTTACAATTTTGAATGATGGATCACCAACATGGATCACTGCGCCCAATACAAATCCCAGTGCTGTCAATCTAACTATTGCAACTATTGATTTGGCACATAAGCTGTTATGGCAAAAAGGGAATGATACCCACCAAAGTGATCATTTTCCTGTTTACATCAAGCAATGATGGTAGCACCCAAGTGGAGACACACTTTTAAACAATAAATCCAAATCTTCACCACAATTTTTACAATCTAAAGTTTATCGGTACGCATACCACGTCATACCGGCACGAAAAAGCCCTGCTATATCCTTCCCATATTTTCAGCTCTTTTCCATGATCTGTCTAAGAATGAAAATGATTTCCACCTTTGAACTTCCACCTCTGAATCCAAATTGTTCCTTTTGTACATTTCATTGATGCATGCATTATTAGTTTCTACATTAGTAATGTGGCACTAATATGAGTACTTACAGGTTTTTTGGGGATGCGGGTGTGGGAAAGATTGGAATGGTAGCAGCCATGGCCTTAACTGAGGTACAGCTCCAACATTTTTCAGGTCTAAAACTTTGAAACCACAGAAAACAGGACATGCCAGTAGTCAGGTTTGAGTGTTAATAAGGAGATTTATTGTTTCAGTTTTTTCTTATATTAACATCAAATAAAATAACACACCAGACAAATATGCTCATTGTGAAATAAAGTAAAGCAGCAGGACAACAGCAAAGTCTCTCAGCGATGGATGGATTGAGAATTACCAATGTTTCTCCACACTTCTTCTGACTGAGCTATTTCTTCCCTGATCCAATCAGGAACCTGATGGAGAAATTGATACTTGATATAGTACGGGTACATAAATTTATGCATATATATTAGCACAGACAATAACTTAAAATCATACCATAAAATGTATACAGATATAATATATAGTGGAAAGAAAATAGACCACAGGAAACACATAATATATTAACCAGTTCATCATAAATACATACAATCTCACTTATTATTGATAACTATACTATAATGGTATGTTCTTGGCATCCTCTCACAGCAAATTCTAAAGCCTGGTTGAGAACCTATAAAATTCCTTCTGGAAGGCTGACGTACTGGTGAAGAGTGGAGAAAGGGTAACTCCTTCTCCTCCTTCATCTAAGCAGTAAGCAAGTAATAAATGTTGGAAGGGACCAATATCTATAAAGGAAGAGAGAGACTTGTGGAGAAAAATCAGGTCAGTTTGTTTGACTATTATATCAACAGAAGGGAGCCTTGTTGGATTTGGATGGAACAGAAATATTTAGAGTTACTGTTTTCTAAAATTCAAGTAGGTCTACTCTTTTATGATGAACTGACTTCAAACACTTCAGCCAATGGCATGCCATCAGGGGGACTAGGGTACTAGGCTAGAACCCTGACATTTCAATTTAAGTATATTGGAATAAACATACATGAGTAAAAAAAGCCATATTTTAAATTTCTCAAATTTTGCCATAAAATAACACTTGGTACTACGATTCTCACAAACACTGCCTCCTGGGATCTGACTGTGATTGCTGAGTAAAGATCGGAAACGATCGGCCCTCCTCGGGGGAAAGGAACAGGCAAAGCTGCCTAGTCTGCTCGAGCATTCTGTAGCAAGTAAATTTAATTTTTGTTTGCTTTTTACCAGTGCCAGGTTAAAGTTAATAAGCTTACATTATTGATCTCGACACTAAAAGAGATCTAATGAAATGTGAAAGTCTTAGATTATATATATTTTGAAAGTGACTCGATGTTGAAGTATAGAAGGGGACTCGGTTGAGAAATCTAGTCTGCTGCTGCAGGGCGATGGCTCAAGCAGTAGGATTACTCCCTGTGGCATCACACCAAGCGATAATGCAAAGAAAATAAGTAGGGACTGACAGTCTGAGTGCTGCATTCTCAATCAATTATTCATGTTATCATTTAGAGGCCTCAGTTTTGAAGAAAAGTAACAAATAATAACCAAAGATAGGTCAACTCCAAGCATTTCCATAAAGACAAAAATTAAAAGATTATAATCATAATTTCAAAAGTGACTATTACGCTTCTTCAAATCAAGAAACAAATTCTATTGTTGGCCTTGCATTCTGTTTGAAACATGAAAAGGAGTGTGGAATAATGATGGATTTTGTGACATCAGTAACTTTCACAAAGCCAAAGTGCACCACGAAAAGTGTCATTCACACCTGACTGCAATAACGAAATTGAAAACTTTTAGGGAGAACCAGAATTAATTTTCAGTTGAGTGAGCAAAGAAGGTTAGATATTTTACAGCAATGCAGAGTTTAATTCAAATGAAGAACTAATGAAATGATTGATTGATTTCTGCTGTTTGTTGGCTAAACAAGAGCTAGCATTCTTACTTATTTACTTACTTAGTTATTTACGTAATCCAGTCCTCTTGTACCATGAGGTGTCAAAGATATGAGAGATCTCCATCTACTCCTATCTCCAGTAATGGCAACGGCCTCTTGTATAGAGAGTCCCCTCTCCTGCAGTGCTTCTCTAATCCCCTCCTCCCATGTCTTCCGTGGTCTTCCTTGAGCCTTCCTTCCTTCCTTCCTCCCTTCCTTCCTTCCTCCCTTCCTTCCTTCCACTCTCACCTCCATCATTAACCTCGGCAAGCAGTCTGTCGACATTCGGTGGACATGGCCAAACCATCTGAACTGATATTCTTGGATGGTTTTCTCTAGTGGCTTCATATTCAGTACTTTCCAGATGGCTGTATTCTGGAACCGGTCCCTCCTGGTTTTGTCCTCTACTTTCCAGAGATATCTCATCTCTGCCACCTGGATTCTGCTCTTGGTTCTTTCTGTTAGTGCCCAAGATTTGCAGCCGTAGGTCAATGTGGGTACAAAGGTGGATTTGTAAATGGCTAACTTTGTGCCCTTTGAGATCTTCTTCTTGTTGAGGAAGTTTGTTTGGATGGCATTAAACAAGCACCCTGCTGTTCTTATTCTGTTATTTCCTCCTCCATCTTCCCCTCTGAACTGATGATTGACCAAAGATACTTGAACTTGATGGCTTGCTCTAATGGTTTACTATCAACCATGATACTGTGTCTTTCCTCATTCCTGCTGATAACCATAGTCTTTGTCTTGTCCACATTCACCTTCATACCTTTTTTCTTAAGCTCTTCCACCCATATATTGATGTTGTGTTGTAGGTTTTGTTTGCTGGAAGCAACAACAATCAGGTCATCAGCAAATGCCAGGTCAGAAAATCGTACTGGCTGTAGCAGGTAATTTCCGACCGCCAGTTTCTTGATTCTCTCATGATACAGCTTCATAATTTGGGACGATGTACACGATGAAAAGAAGAGGGCTAAGAATGCAGCCTTGCTGGACTCCTTGTCTCATAGTGAATTCTGCAGACCTCACATTTCCTGTCCACACATAATTCCGATAGTTCTTATACAGACTCATGACTTGCTAACTCCATACTCCTTTAGGACTTCCCAGAGTTTGGACCTCGGGACTCTGTCAAATGCCTGTTTCAGGTCAATAATGCAGCATGAAGGGTCTTGTTCTCCTCCAGTAGCTTTGCACTGGCCATCCTAACAGTAAATACGAGATCTTGCTTGCTTCTATTTGGACAGAAGACACACTGGGCTTCTTCAAGTTTAGCCTCTACCTCCTTTCTTATTCTAGTCTCCAGGATCTTTGAGAAGACCTTCCCAGACACTGATAATAAGGATCTGATTTGGCCCTTAGTCTGTTGCGAACTCCACTATAAATGAGTACATGATCATTCACCATTGTATCCACCCCTTGCCCTTTCCTTTTTGTCTCTGTCACTGCCAGCACTACAAGTCTTGCTCTCTCAAATTCTGCCACTAGTTAATTCTCCTTTCTGGCTATTCCTCGTATATTCCATGTTCCAAATCTCAAAATCCTTGTTCCTCGCCACGTTGCCATCGGGTTCAGCAGTCCGGTATATCTCTTGTTTTGATTCTTCATGGAAGTTATTTTGGGCATGTGAGATATGGGCCCACAGTGCCTATAGGGCAGTGAGGGGGCTTCCCTCTTTTGGCCTCTGCCCCTGCTATGCTGCGACTTCAGGACTGATGGTGTTCTCATTCCCTACTCCCTGAGACAAAGATTTTCTTCCTTCCTTCAGGGCCTACAGCTGAAGGTCTGTCATTTAGTCTGGCCCCTCACCCTCGACCTTACCAGAAAGGGTGACCCAGCCAGGAGCCGAAGCTCCCGCCGGCATCGCTCTTGGAATCACTGAGGCATGCAGACCTTCCCACCATGTCAAGGTACAAGACCATGGAGGAGGGAGCTGCCATTCAGAGGTCATAATGAGCAGGAAGATTCTGTCAATCAGGGAAACTACATTGACCTAATTAAGTTACTTTCAAAATACGATAGTAAATTGAATGTTCATCTTCACAGCATGGGAGTGTTTAAGGGAACATCCAACAGGATTCAGAACAATATTATTGAAAGTGTTAGTGACATAATTCTGGATAAGGTTAAGTCAGAAATAAAACATACATTTTTTTACAGCAATAACGTTAGACGAAACTAAGGATATTGCAAAGCTCTCTCAACTTTCAATTATCATTCGAAACATGAAAGATGGAATTATTCATGAGAGATTCATTAGTTTTAGAGATGTCATTAGCGATCACACTGTGATAGCTGTAAGCGATCATGTTCTTCAAATCCTCTCTCATTTCAATTATGAGCAAAAGCTTATAACACATGGCTATGATGGAGCTTTCACAATTTCTGGGCACCTAAATGGTTTACAATCCCTCGTGAAAAAACGGTGCCTCGGTGCACTCTTCATACACTGCTATGCTCATAAATTCAATCTTGTTATTCAGCCTCTTACCCATATCAATGAATGAAAGATATTTTTTTAAACATTGAAAGGTATTCAACATTTCTGTTCGCATTCGTCAAAACACATTAATGCACTTGCTGAATTTGAAGTAACGAAATATTTTCCAAGTATTGCCGATACAAGATGGAATTTCAATTCCAGAAGTGTGAATGCAGTGTATGAAAAACAAACACAGCTCATATGTTTTTTGAGGGTATTGTTGAAGATCCAGACAGTTGGGACATGGAAGATTTCATTACTGCAAAAGGCTATGTATCCTAATTGAAGGATTTGATTTAGCATTTCTATTGAAAGTTTTCTCCAATATTTTTTTTGCTCACCGACACACTATTCAACATATATTCAACATATGTGAAATACTGCATCAAGAAAATAAGAGAGATGATATCTCACTTTAGGAATGCAAGAAATGATTTTGAAGAGACGAACAGGAATATAGAAGATCATAATGTGGAATCTCCTAAGAAAAGATGTTGAGAAGATGACCCACTAAATCAAAAAATGAAATATGTGCTTCCCTACAATGAAAATATTGATACTGTGGTTGGACAAATGGAGGTGAGATTTCAGGATGTCAGAGATTTGCAATTTCTTGAGCTATTAGATACAAAGAAATTTCAGTACTTCAAAGTTAGATTTCCTGATAATGTGTTTTTGACTCTTATATCAAGTTACGGGAGATTTTTTAAATTTTGGCAATTTGAGGAGTGAACTAATATTGGTATACTGTATAGGCTCTCAGATGTTTCGAACAAAAAGGTGACTGAAATGAAACAATTCTTCAAAGAGACAGGATTGACAGAAGAAGTGTTTACTGAAACATATAAATTATTTTGTTTGGTGTCAACAATACAAGTCAGCACATCCATTGTAGAGTGCAAATTCTCTTTTTTGAAATGTGTAAAGACTTCTCTTCATAATTTGCAAAGTAAGAATAGACTTTCTACACTTCCCTTGCTGTCAATTAAAAAAGGATTGCTGGATGAATTTTAAAGTGGAACATCCTTCTACAATGCAGTTACTGAGAAATTCCTTCAGAAAGGTGACAGAATTACACTAATACACAATTAAAGTTGAGTTTATTGTTTATATCATTTATATGGTTCATGTTTGTGGGTTACTGTAGTCACGTCCTAGTTCGTGAACCATGGGCAACGGCTGAGTGGCCTAGTAAGTGGTCCTGAGAGTCGGGATACCAGTTACTATGGAATGGGAGTGGGCATCTCGGACATATTCTGAGTCATGGCCCTCCTTGTGCTCAGGCGGCTAGGACTATACAATTCACCGGTGGTCCATAATCCGTTAGAGGAGATATCCTCACTTGGACTATGTGCAAGTAGGGTAGCATCCTGCTTCATGAATTTACCGAGCTCAGAACATTTTAAGCAAGCCTCGGACCTATGGGAGTAACGGAGTCCCACTCCCATTTGACAGGCGAGGGACTCCTTGGAAACAACTTGGCGAACGAAATGGAATTCGATGGGGAGCTATCAATATTAATGGGGCTTATGGAAGAAAGAAGGTAGAACTGGCTGAGTCAGCAAAGAGGATGCATCTGAATGTGCTAGGAGTAAGTGATATTCGGGTAAGGGGAGATAATGAGGAAGAGATAGGAGATTATAAGGTGTACTTGATGGGTGTTAGAAAGGGAAGGGCAGAGTCTGGGGTAGGGTTCTTTATCAGGAATACCATTGCACGCAACATAGTTTTTGTTAGGCATGTAAATGAGCAAATGATGTGGGTACATTTGTCAGTTGGAGGAATTAGGACTAGAATTGTGTCCGTGTATTCACCATGTGAGGGTGCAGATGAGGATGAAGTTGACAAGTTTTATGAAGCATTGAGCGACATTGTGGTCAGGGTCAACAGCAAGGATAGAATAGTGCTAATGGGCAATTCCAATGCAAGAGTTGGAAATAGAACTGAAGAATACGAAAGGGCGATTGGTAAATGTGGGGAAGATATGGAAGCTAATGGGAATGGGAAGCGTTTGCTGGACTTCTGTGCTAGTATAGGTTTAGCTGTTACGAATACATTCTTCAAGCATAAGGCTATTCACCACTACACATGGGAGGCTAGGGGTACCAGATCCATAATAGACTATGTCTTAACCGACTTTGAATTCAGGAAATCTGTTAGGAATGTACCAGTTTTCCGCGGATTTTTCGATGATACAGACCACTTTCTGATCTGTAGTGAACTAAGTATCTCTAGGCCTAGGGTAGAGAAAATGAAATCTGTCTGCAAACGAATAAGGGTAGAAAATCTCCAGGACAAGGAAATTAGACAGAAGTACATGGATATGATTAGTGAGAAGTTTCAAACAGTAGACAGTAAGCAGGTTCAGGATATAGAAAGTGAATGGGTGGCATACAGGGATGCTGTAGTAGAAACAGCAAGGGAATGCCTAGGAACAACTGTGTGTAAAGATTGGAAAAGGCGAACATCATGGTGGAATGATGAATTGAGAGCAGCTTGTAAACGTAAAAAGAAGGCTTATCAGAAATGGCTCAAAACAAGGGCAGAGGCAGACAGGGATTTGTACGTAGATGAAAGAAACAGAGCAAAACAAATAGTTGTTGAATCCAAAAAAGAAGTCATGGGAAGAGTTTGGTAACAACCTGGAAAGGCTAGGTCAAGCAGCAGGGAAACTTTTCTAGACAGTATAATAAAGAATCTTAGGAAGGGAGGGAAAAAAGAAATGAACAGTGTTTTGAGTAATTCAGGTGGACTCATAATAAATCCCAGTGAATCACTGGAGAGGTGGAGGGAATCTTTAGAACATCTTCTCAATGTAAAAGGAAATCGTCCTGGTGGTGTTGTGAACAGCCAACCTCATGGGGAGGAGGAAAATGATGTAGGTGAAATTATGCTTGAGGAAGTGGAAAGGATGGTAAATAAACTCCATTGTCATAAAGCAGCAGGAATAGATGAAATTAGACCTGAAATGGTGAAGTATAGTGGGAAAGCAGGGATGAAATGGCTTCATAGAGTAGTAAAATTAGCATGGAGTGTTGGTATGATACCTTCAGATTGGACAAAGGCAGTAATTGCACCTACTGTATCTATAAGCAAGGGAACAGGAAGGATTGTAACAACTATCGAGGTATCTCATTGATTAGCATACCAGGCAAAGTATTCACTGGCATCTTGGAAGGGAGACTGTGATCAGTCGTTGAGAAGAAGTTGGATGAAAACCAGTGTGGTTTCAGACCACAGAGAGGCTGTCAGGATCAGATTTTCAGTATGCGCCAGGTAATTGAAAAATGCTACGAGAGGAATAGGCAGTTGTGTTTATATTTCGTAGATCTAGAGAAAGCATATGACAGGGTACCGAGGGAAAAGATGTTCGCCATACTGGGGGACTATGGAATTAAAGGTAGATTATTAAAATCAATCAAAGGCATTTATGTTGACAATTGGGCTTCAGTGAGAATCGATGGTAGAACGAGTTCTTGGTTCAGGGTACTTACAGGGGTTAGAGAAGGCTGTAATCTTTCACCTTTGCTGTTCTCAGCTTACATGGATCATCTGCTGAAAGGTATAAAATGGCAGGGAGGGATTCAGTTAGGTGGAAATGTGGTAAGCAGTCTGGCCTATGCTGACGACTTGGTCTTAATGGCAGATTGTGCCGAAAGCCTGCAGTCTAACATCTTGGAACTTGAAAATAGGTGCAATGAGTATGGTATGAAAATTATCCTCTCGAAGACTAAATTGATGTCAGTAGGTAAGAAATTCAACAGAATTGAATGTCAGATTGTGTTTTACCCCCATGTGATTAGTCTCCTGATAGTAAGTCATAAGTGTACCAAGTTCGGTTCAAATCGCCCCTGTAGTCCTGAAAACTATGGATTCGTCATTATTATTGGTTCCCTATGGGAATCAACATCTATATCATCTGATGGCCAAGCAGGCATCAATTTTTGGTAATGAAACAAAGTCTCTCATTGTGCATTGGCACTGCCGGTGGCTCCAAGTAGCCTACGCAGTCTTGTGCTATGTACCAACTGATGAGCCCAACTTAGCACACTGGGGCGAAACACTGGAAACCAGGAATGAGTTAGCTGGAAAATTTATAATGCCCAAAAACGGACCATTTATGTTGGTATTATAAATTTACTCATTCAGGACAAATATTTCAGGTTCCCTATGGGAATCAACACCTATATAATTATTATTGGTCATTTTTATTTATATTTGCATTTCACCCATTACTTTAAAGGTTCTAGGTGTGTCTCATCCCCACCGCATTTTTCACACATACTAAGTAATATTTGTACCAAATTTAGTTCACAGCTATGCTGGAAAATACACACAAACATCCATCATTTTGGTCGTCTTTTTTTTTTTTTTACCCTTTGTCACCCCATATCTCCTAAGGGATAAAAAAATCTGGAGTGTCGCTATTCATCGCAGCGACCCTGAGAATTATGGATTCTACACTATTTTTTTTTTTTTTTTTTTTTTTTACGTCTCAATCCCCACTCGCCCCCACCTCAAAGGGGACTGAACTTGGACTTTAAAATCTGGAGTGTTACTATTCATCTCAACGACCCAGAAAAGTATGGATTCGAACCTATTTTCTAACTCAGACCCCTTTGCCTTTAAGGGTGCTTGTGGTGTCTTTTCCGCATTAGGTTTATTTCCTGATACTAAGTCATAAGTGTACCAAGTTTGGTTGAATTCGCTCCAGTGGTTTAGGAAGAGATGTAATACATACCCACCTATAGACCTATAGATAAATTACATACACTCGCCTTTGCTCGTTGGGAACCCCCAGTTGCTCCTCATTAGGAGTGGGTGGTAACTCGTGTCATTCTGCTGTTGATATTCTGTATTTTTAACAGTTTCTTAAATATTTTACACATTTAATACACAGCTACATTCTTCAAACTGGGCAGACAGACTGGTCTTATGACATGAAAGTACATCTCAATCACGGCATGTTGGGTTGCCACTTCAAAATAATAGGCATAAGAATGAACCTCCTATCAAGAAAAGTTCTTTATAAAACATGGTGGCGTTTTCCCATCCTCCTGTTTACATCATTTACTACCGGAATATAATGATATAACGTAAGCTGCTGTTTCCTAGCTACAATCTGTCCATCAAGTCAATATAATCTTGGTGCGGCTTTGCAATTTAATAAAATTATCTCAGAAGTAATAAGAACAAGCCGTGAAATTTTCAGCGAAATCAGTGCAATGTTTTTTGAGTCTGTTAATCTCAAATATACCATCATCCAATTTTATATATATATTTATATACTTGGACCTTCAATTTTAACAATTTTAAGGAATTTTGGACTGATAAAACTTACTTTAATTAATACCAAATCAAAAGTAAAGTTTAGAGGAGAAGTTTCTGAACCAGTTTTAATTAAAACAAGTTTAAGAAGAGGGGACTGTTTATCACCTTTATTTTTTTAACTAGCTGGTGTACCCATGCTTTGCTACGGGATTCTCAGAAAGACTGTATTTGTGGTTTTCCTAATTATAGTTAACTTAGGCCATTACAAATACATCAGTACGAATGTAGCAATTAAAGGCAATGTCATCATATAAAATACTCGCTCAAATGAAAAACCGGACATTTTCTCACTTTTAACGAACAGTACTACGATGAATGCAAAGAGGAGAAGAGCTCCACCTAATCAAAACTTGTTTATCATATTATTAAAAATACAGGACCTGTTTCGACCCTAACGGGTCATCCTCAGCTGGACATACATATACATAGCCTATGACACATCGTACAATTGCAAACATTACCATATCATAGCCGGTACGGTAAAAATGTATAAAACATAAATGATAGGAAATTTAATATTACATAACTTCAGTGATGTAGTATTTATCAATAGGACCACTAAAAACACAAATATTTGAGAATTAAATTTTAGGCCTTCCCCTAAACTACCATTCCACTCAGCATGAATAAAATTATTAATGACTTAGTTTGTAGCGACTTATATTATTAAGATAGGACCACTAATAACATAAATATTTGAGAATTAAATTTTTGGCCTTCCCCTGAACTACCATTTCTCTCAGCATGAATAAGATTGTTTACAGCCTAGATTATAGCGACCTATTCCCGGGCACTACATACCGATTTTCATTAAATTACTTTCAACGGTTTTCTCGTGATGCATGTACATACATACAGACGGACAGAAATTACGGAAAATTAAAAAGTGCATTTCCTTGCTACTATGGACATGACCGATACAAAAATACCATCCTTTTTAAATTCTGAGCAATGTACAGACAAAACTTTTATTTTATATATATAGATTATGCACTCAGGTCAAAATCAATCCAAAGAACATAAAAATTAGAAGTTCTAAATAAAATTTAACCTTAAACTGTTAAGGATTTGTTGATGACCTTGCTCTATTGTCCACCAGTATTCAGGAAACTGAACACCAAATTAAATCTCTACAAGAAATAGCAAGGAAAATAGGTCTTAGGGATGTCCTTTGAAAAAAGAAATGATATCATGTTTACTGATCCACCACTGGCATCAGAACTCCTCACAAGAATATCTTGAAACAGAATCACACAAATTACTAATTCCTATTCCATTTCATGATAAAAACGCAGAGATGTTCTGGCAGTATGACTTGAGAGCCAGTCCAATGGATTTCTGCACATTTGGACTCTTGAAAAAATGTCTCTGTCATTGCCGACACCGCATTCTGGTTGATCTATGGAAAGCTTGGAGGGAGGAATGGGACAGAAATCCCATGTCTGTCCTCTGCCAGAGTTTGCCTCAATGGAAACTTCAATGACAGGCAATAGTTTATAGCTTTGGGGATGCATTAGAACAAAACCAGTGATGGCGGTTAATACCTTTACCCTTAAAAGTTAGTCAGATATAAACTGTAGAACCTTCCTTACAGTTTCATGTATGTGTCCAAATACTTTTGATCAGATAATGAATGTTCTATTCTATTCCCTGTTGTTCTTAAGTGTTGTTGCTTATGAAGAAATACAAAAAAAATTTGAAATAATGCTATGAACCCTGATTTTCTCAGGGTAGATCACAATAAAATATCGATTTACTTACAGGTCCTATGCTATCAAATTCAGTGTCCTGTGAAGATTGTTGTGGACCTTTCGTAGGAACTTCTCCTGATGAGCTGCTGTCGTCTGACTCATCATCTGAGCTGTTATCATTTGCTGGAGCACCTGGGGGTCTCAGCCGTGCTAGTGGCACTGTTGTATCCACAAGAACAAGGACACTGTAGCGCAAAGGGAACAAGCCTCCAAGACTTACAGTTTCACCTTTTGTGATTTGAGATGGTGAGGCATATAACCTGTGAATAAAAGAAGTTCCGTAATCGTTTTTAGTTCTTTTCATAATTTTATATAGGAGTACACTGATTTATGACTATCTCTAGGAAATGTGAATGCAAGCTGTAAGGTACATGATTATAGAGAGTACACAGTTTGCCACTGTACTTAGTAGGTAAGGAGATGGACCTTTATGTTTCTTTATACAGGTACCCTCCACTTTACGCAGTTAATTTGTTCCAAGTAATCTTTGTGTAATATGAAAGCACGTAAGGTAAATGTATTATATAGGTTAGATAAGAGATAGAGACTATTTCAAGGAAAAAATAAAAAGCCTATCAGTTTTAAACTTTTTTTTCATGCCATTAGTATAGTGTGAAACTCTATGTAAGTACATAACTTTGAGAGTCTTCAGTATGATGATGAAATGACTGGGTCTGGTGAGTCTGGATTATCCATCTCTGGTTCTCTTGAAGATCCTAAGACAGCAAATGGAGGATTGTTACATTTTTTAATGAATTGGTCAAGACTCAGCTGGCAGCTAGCATTCTTCTTCTACCTGGAGAGTTCTTTGTAGTAAACTACAGAATTCTGAATCTCTCTGGAAATTTAAGTATTTCTGTCCTTGTTAGGGTCATTATCTTCAATAATTTTGATTGCATAATGAATGTGATTTAAAAAGTCAGCCGTTTGTCTTGTTGTAAGCTGTTTAATAGGTTCAAAAATTTGAGCCTCTTCCTCTTCACCATTCATTTCTTTATCCAATTCAAGAAGGTCTTCAGTGGGGAGTTCTGCTGAGTGGGACTGGAGGAGTTCATCTACGTTTGCCTCATCTTTGTCCTCAAATCCAACAGATCTAGCCATGTCAATGACTGCATTTGTTGAACTGGTAAGTTCAGGTTCAGGATGAGAATCAAAAGAATTAGTACTATGAGACTAAATCTTTTTCTAAACTCCCTTCATACAAGAGTCTTTATCTTCTGCCCATCCATATCTAATGTTTTCAATTGCATTCCTTATGGTGAAGTTATTCCAAAATTGTGTGGCACTAGTTTAATTTACATCTATTTCTTCAACTAGTTGCATGAATGTTCTGCGGATATAATAGTTCTTGAAGGTTGCAATAACAGCCTGACCCATGGGTTGAATAACAGATGTTGTGTTCCGTAGCAGAAACACAACACTGATATTCTCATCAGCATCCACGATACTCGGAGGATGCCCTGGCAGGTAATCCAAAAGCATGTACCAGGATTTGAAGGGCACATTTATTTGCTTATAATAAGCTTGCAGCTCATGATGGAGTTCATTGGAGAAGTAGGACTCAAACACAGCCCCTGTTTTCTTCTTTGAGCACCAAACAACTGGCAATTCTTGCTTAGAATAGCACTTGCTTGTGGGTTCTCAGAGTGATAAACCAACAAGGGTTTGAATTTATGGTCTGCAGATGCATTTCCTCCTAACAACAAAGTTAGGAGGCTTTAAAACTGGGGGCCATCTTTTCTCCTATTGACAGAAATGTTCTGCTTGGTATACGTTTTCAGAACAAGCCCGTTTCACCCAGATTGAACACTTGTTGTGGCAAATATTCATGCTCCTCAATTACTGCTTGTAATTGTGCAGGAAAATTTTCAGCAGCAACACCATCCACTCCTGCAGCCTCCCCTGTTAGCTTAAGGGTATGGAATTCATGTCGTCCCTTGAGACGTTAAAACCAACCAGCACTTGCAGCAAAACATTGCATTTCAGGGTCTGGATAGGATGCTTTTAGTTCTTTAAACAGAGCTATTACTTTAGCCTGAATAACCATGGAGGATATTGGGATAGAACATTAATTAGTCTGATATTCTATTCAATCCACTGGGCCAACATTTGTTCCATTTTCTTCATAATTGGTGCCCTTATTTGTGTTGTCTTGTATAACATCATTCCAGTTGCACTTTTACAGCTTTTTAAAATTTTTCTGCCTAACTTCTTATGGTTCTCAGGGTTAATTCTGAGATTCCTGTAGCTTTGACAATGTCTACAGCTGGCCCCGTGGTGTAGGGGTAGCGTGCCTGCCTCTTACCCGGAGGCCCCGGGTTCGATTCCCGGCCAGGTCAGGGATTTTTACCTGGACCTGAGGGTTGGTTCAAGGTCCACTCAGCCTATGTGATTAGAATTGAGGAGCTATCTGACGGTGAGATGGTGGCCCCGGTCTAGAAAGCCAAGAATAACGGCCGAGAGGATTCGTCGTGCTGACCACACGACACCTCGTAATCTTCAGGCCTTCGGGCTGAGCAGCGGTCGTGTGGTAGGCCAAGGCCCTTCAAGGGCTGTAGTGCCATGGGGTTTGGGGTGGGGGTTGTTTGACAATATCTACAGTGTGTACATTGCATTCATATCGGTTTACAACTTCCAGCTTTTCCCTAAGTGTTATTGATTTCTTTTGCTTTTTACTTTTGGAAGAATTTTGATTACCCTTTCTTTTCTCCATAACATTTTTAGAAACAATAAAAAATAGCTTGCTAACTCAATGCTCTCTTTCATACCGACCACATGCTGCCAGTCAACATTGAGACAACGCAACACAGCTACTCAGCACTCTCTTTGAGACTGACTACACGCCGCCTTGCAGCGCTGCACACTCGGTCATGAAATTGTCCACAGGGTGATTGTAAATCTTCAGCCTAACTTGTATATTTTAAAAATATTTTGTAATGAGTCAGCAAAGTGGATGCATCTGGATATACTGGGAGTAAGTGATATTCAGGTAATGGGAGATAACAAGGAAGAGATGGGAGATTATAAAGTGTACTTGACGGGTGTTAGAAAGGGAAGGGTAGAGTATGCGGTAATGCTGTTTATCAGGAACAGCGTTACACGCAACATCGTTTCTGTTAGGCACGTAAATGAGTGAATGATGTGGGTAGATTTGGCAGTTGTAGGAATTAGGACGAGAATTGTCTCAGTGTATTCACCATGTGCGGGTGCAGATGAGGATGAAGTTGACAAGTTTTATGAAGCATTGAGTGACATCATCATCAGGGTCAACAGCAAAGATAGGATAGTGCTAATGGGCGATTTCAATGCGAGATTTGGAAATAGAACTGATGGATACGAAAGGGTAATTGGTCAATGTGGGGAAGATATGGAAGCTAATGCGAATGGGAAGTATTTGCTGGACTTCTGTGCTAGTATGGGTTTAGCAGTTTCAAATACATTCTTCAACCATAAGGCTATTCACTGCTACACATGGGAGGCTAGGGGTACCAGATCCATAACAGACTATATCTTAACTGACTTCGAATTCAGGAAATCTGTTAGGAATGTACGAGTTTTCCGGGTATTTTTTGATGATACAGACCACTATCTGATCTGTAGTGAACTAAGTATCTCTAGGCCTAGGATAGAGAAAGTGAAATCTGTCTGCAAATGAATAAGGATAGAAAATCTCCAGGATGAGGAAATTAGACAGGAGTACATGGATATGATTAGTGAGAAGTTTCGAACAGTAGACAGTAAGCAGGTTCAGGATATAGAAAGAGAATGGGTGACATACAGGGATGCTGTAGTAGAAACAGCAAGGGAATGCCTAGGAACAACTGAGTGCAAAGATGGGAAAAGGCGAACATTTTGGTGGAATGATGAATTGAGAGCAGCTTGTAAACGTAAAAAGAAGACTTATCAGAAATGGCTCCAAACAAGGATCGAGGCAGATGTAGATGAAAAAAACAGAGCAAAACAAATAGTTGTTGAATCCAAAAAGAAGTCATGGGAAGATTTTGGTAATAACCTGGAAAGGCTAGGTCAAGCAGTAGGGAAACCTTTCTGGACAGTATAATAAAGAATCTTAGGAAGGGAGGGAAAAAAGAAATGAACAGTGTTTTGAGTAATTCAGGTGGACTCATAATAAATCCCAGTGAATCACTGGAGAGGTGGAGGGAATAATTTGAACATCTTCTCAATGTAAAAGGAAATCTTCCTGGTGGTATTGCGAACAGCCAAGCTCATGGGGAGGAGGAAAATTATGTTGGTGAAATTATGCTTGAGGAATTGGAAAGGATGGTAAATAAACTCCACTGTCATAAAGCAGCAGGAATAGATGAAATTAGACCTGAAATGGTGAAGTGTAGTGGGAAGGCAGGGATGAAATGGCTTCATAGAGTAGTAGGATTAGCATGGAGTGTTGGTATGATACCTTCAGATTGGACAAAGGCAGTAATTGCACCTACTGTATCTATAAGCAAGAGAACAGGAAGGATTGCAACAACTATCGAGGTATCTCATTGATTAGTATACCAGGCAAAGTATTCACTGGCATCTTGGAAGGGAGGATGCGATCAGTATTTGAGAAGAAGTTGGATGAAAACCAGTGTGGTTTCAGACCACAGAAGGGCTGTCAGGATCAGATTTTCAGTATGTGCTAGGTAATTGAAAAATGCTACGAGAGGAATAGGCAGTTGTGTTTATGTTTCGTAGATCTAGAGAAAGCATATGACAGGGTACCAAGGGAAAAGATGTTCACCATATTGGGGGACTATGGAATTAAAGATAGATTTTTAAAATCAATCAAAGGCATTTATGTTGACAATTGGGCTTCAGTGAGAATTGATGGTGGAATGAGTTCTTGGTTCAGGGTACTTACAGGGGTTAAACAAGGTTGTAATCTTTCACCTTTACTGTTCGTAGTTTACATGGATCATCTGCTGAAAGGTATAAAATGGCAGGGTGGGATTCAGTTAGGTGTAAATGTAGTAAGCAGTCTGGCCTATGCTGACAACTTGGTCTTAATGGCAGTTTGTGCCGAAAACCTGCAGTCTAATATCTTGGAACTTGAAAATAGGTGCAATGAATATGGTATGAAAAGTAGCCTTTTGAAGACTAAATTGATGTCAGTAGGTAAGAAATTCAACAGAATTGAATGCCAGATTGGTGGTACAAAGCTAGAACAGGTAGATAACTTCAAGTATTTAGGTTGTATGTTCTCTCAGGATGGTAATATAGTAAGTGAGATTGAATCATGGTGTAGTAAAGCTAATGCAGTGAGCTCACAGTTGCGATCAACAGTATACTGTACGGAGGAAGTCAGCTCCCAGATGAAACTATCTTTACATTGGTCTGTTTCCAGACCAACTTTGCTTTACGGGAGCGAAAGCTGGGTGGACTCAGTATATCTTATTGATAAGTTAGAAGTAACAGATATGAAAGTAGCGAGAATGATTGCTAGTACATGCAGGTGGGGACAATGGCAGGAGAGTACTCGGAATGAGGGGATAAAGGCTAATTTAGGAATGCACTCAATGGATGAAGCTGTACGCATAAACCGGCTTTGGTGGTGGGGTCATGTGAGGCAAATGGAGGAGGATAGGTTACCTAGGAGAATAATGGACTCTTATGGATGGTAAGAGGGAGACTAAGATGATGATGGTTAGACTCAGTTTCTAACGATTTAAAGATAAGAGATATAGACCTAATTCTAAAGAATTGACCCATGATCTGATAAATTCTAGATACAAACCACCTGAAACCATATGTTACAGGAAAAATTCTGTTCTGACAGTGGGTTTTGAAGAAAAGAAAGGTCATAAGACAGATTTCCTGCTCTCAACTTGTACACATGCTGAGGACCTGCAGTTAGGAGTAGAAGTGTGAAAGAAACTGAAACCTCTCATGATTATGGTTTACAATAAGGGAAACATTTATTACATAAGCTACAACAAACAAATCAGATGTTACTGGAAGATCTTTTTTCAGATTTTAGACATGGTTCTCCAAATGCTTACATAATCTATCAGCAAAATGCTGCTCCCTCAATATTGGACAAGTACAGTATTTTTGTGTCAATTATTGAAGATCTTTTATCTGATGAGCCAGCACCTCAGGCTCCAGCTCCAATTGGTGATGATGATGGACCTAAACACAAGTTTGTTCACCTACCAGGTCAGGAAGAAGGATTGTGTGTTGTATGTGGCCATACAAAGAAGAGAGGAAGATCCAGCAACTGGTGTCCTGGTTGTAATGTGGGAGTTGATGGATCATGTTGGCCTCATCTAGAACATCACTACAGGAGCAGCCCTAGGATGAAGAGGAGCAAGTTGTAGACAGGTCAGCATATATGGGAAAATATAAATTTTGTTATCAATCAATTGTTCTGGGTGATTATGTTGCAAAGTTTGGGCTGGGAAGACTTGGGAGAAAGGAGATGAGCTGATCGACTAAGTGGTATGTTCTGAGCTGTCAGTGGAGGGATGGCGTGGAATGTCATTAGTAGACCAATAAGTGTAAATGGTGTTTTTAAAAGTAGGAAAGATCACAATATGAAAATAAAGTTAGAATTCAAGAGGACAAATTGGGGCAAATATTTGTTTATAGAAAGGGGAGTTAGGGATTGGAATAACTTACCAAGGGGTATGTTCAATAAATTTTCAATATCTTTGCATTCATTTAAGAAAAGGCTAGGAAAACAACAGATAGGGAATCTGCCAGCTGGGCGAGTGCCCTAAATGTTGATCAGCAGTGACTGATTGAGCTTTCACACTTATTATATACATATATATGCATCATTTTGTATATCTTGAATTTTGTGTCTCATGTTTCATCTTGCATTTTAGGTTGTTAGAATTTTGATATTGCTCATGAAATAATAATTCCACCATTTTCAAGTGTCAATTTTTTATATTTTTTTATCAAGCATCACAGAAAAGTTGATATTACCTTCTAAATCTGTGGTTTATTTGTTTTTCAAAGATATGCAACAGTTTCATGGAACATTGTTCACAATAGAATGAAAATAAGAATCCACTCGGTAAGTAAGTATCACACAAAATGGCTACTGGTACAGAATTTAACATTGCCTGTTCTAGGGTTAAATCTGTTTCGGATGTCAATGAATATCATCAGGATATCTTGGAGTTCTTTGAAAATCTGAGAGAAGAAAACTCAGGTGTGAAGTTCCTGATAAATATGGCTGAGAGGGAAGTAAAGATAGTTAAAGTGCAAGCAATGTTTGTCTCCAACTGCTGTACAAAAATTAAGGTGGTGATACATTTCTTAGAAGGTCCTTCCTGTACCATTAATTCATGTGCTATTTTCTAAATTAATTGACTTGGTAAAGAAGCTACTGTCATTTGGAGTTTATTCTGAAGGACTGAAAACCATTCTTGCAACATTATCACCACTGAACTGTGGGGAACGCAACATTGTTTAGGAAAACAGTGCAGTTGGATATCTGAGAAATTAACTTCTTACCCAAGATCCAGCAAACATTTTACTGGATGTATGTGTTTTCATTTTCAATCTTTTCAACATAATTACAAGAGGTAAGTTCTCTAACAGTATACCATAAGAAATTCCCAATTCTGAAGCAACTGAAGGCTACTTCATTCTCAAAGAGTTGGCAAAGAATTAGCAAGATAATCCAGATACACAGTTAGTGAATACGGCAGAGTTACTATGTTCACTACATCTGACCATCCAGTGTTTTCTATGGTAGTATTCAAATTAATCCCTTTACCTTTACTGAAAGATTGTTTTCTAAATATTTTGTAATTGTGAGTGACAGATGAAGAAGTTTTAAGCCAGAAAATGCTGAAACATTAACAGTGGTAGCTTTTAAATGAGTAGACCAGGCATCCATAATCTTTTGTGGCATGTACATTTTGTGATTATTCCCATATTTAGTTTAAATTGCAAATGTGATGATTTCTATTAATTTTTCTGTTTGTTATTAAATTACTGGAATAAACTTGAAAAATCCACCCAATATGTAAGTTACTGACATATTTTTTCATTATTTTCCCCAATGGTTAGCCGCAATGTGCTACACATGACTTATTATTAGTTCCCACACTCTTCTTCTTCTTCTTCTTCTCCTCCTCTCCCTTTGTGCCGTTAGGCGTCGGGACATTTCAGCCATTTACTAAAGTTTCTTCTGTCGTGCGCCATTCTCTGAATCTCACCCAGGGTCTTCCCTCACTTCCTGATCAGTCCCAAGATGTACTCCTCCCATTCAATCCATGGCCCCCCCTCATGTTCTTCTTCCTGTTGGTCTGGCTCGCCACACTCGCTTCGCTTTCCTTCCATCTTCCATTCTTTCTAGGTGACCAATTCAGCCCAATCCTCTCCTCTCAATGACATCCATTATTGGCTCCTGCTGAAGCTCATCTCTCACTGTGGTGTTTCTAATATGGTCTCTTCGAGTTTTCCCGGCAGCTTTCCGTAAATATCTCATCTCAGCGGCAACCAGATGGCTCTCCAGTTTTTTATGCACTGTCCAACTCTCTGCATCATACAGGAAGGTTGGCAGGTACACAGCATGATATACCCACATTTTTGTGTTTCTAATAATTTCTTTCTTCCCTATGATTGTGGTGTTTATTTCTGCCTCTAATTTTCCGTCCTCTCTGAAAATGGTGCCCAGATACGCAATTTGTTCTACTTGCTCAATATCCTCATTGTTCCACTTGATCTGAAGCTGTACTTTATCTCCTTTAGTGAACTGCATGACCTTGGTTATGCTCGCAGTTCCCACGCTCTCTACACATTATTTGCATTGTTATTCAGTATTGTATAATTTGTGTGGTGACTGTTGTGGATGACCATTCTTTTTCCTCAGGAGAAGTAAATTAAATCCTAGGCTAACTGTTGTGGACTTGGTACATGATTTGGAGGAAAGTGGAGTTAATGAATCATCACATTTCTAATGTTCACCATAGACTTCTGTTAGCTGAAAGGAAAGCCTGCAAACCTGTAAGGAAACACTTTGTAACAGGAGAATTGCTCAAAAAACATCTTTTGTGGGCACGTAGTCATCAGGATTGGACAATGGAACCCTGGAAGTCAGTTCTTTTCTCTGATGAGAGTTATTTTCAAATGCAGGGGCAGAGGGTTCAATATGTGCACTGAGCAAATAAAGAGGCAACAACTTCACATCATTTGCAACAGACCGTAAAACACCCCGTGCAGATGTTTCGGAGGTGTTTCACACATAAAAGAATGGAACCCTTACTACCAGCTGATGGTATGATGAAATATGACCAGTGAATCCAAATACTGCAAAGAAGAGTTGTTCCTGAGCTGCATAAGAGGTTTCCAGATGGCAAAAGAATTTTTTAGCATACTTCAAAGAAAGTGAAAAAAAATCAGTGAGAACAATATTTGTGTTTTAGAGTGACCAGGGAACTCTTCTGACATAAATTCCTTAGAAAACTTGTGGGCTATTTGCAAAAGGAGACTCACAAAACTTGACTGTTCCACAGTGGCGGTTTCTGGTATAGCGCAATGGAGCAATGAACCTCCAGGTTAACTACATAATATTCATAACTCCCTTGTCAATCTCGAAGCTCTTACCTAGCCCATCTATCCGTAATATACTCGTACTGGCTTTCAATTCATGTGAACTGCGCACATTCCGTGGCTGGATACTTGTCTGGAATGAACCCCCTTGAAAGAAGATCTCTCCGTCCGTACCTGGGCGAAGGGAGTGGTGAGGTGCGGGGGGACATCGGCTGGCACATAGACAAGACCAGGATATCGCAGAAACATATATCCGTGGTTTACGCATGCGCAATATGCCACTCTCTCTAGTCGTGTTGTCGGGGGTGTTGGGGCAAGGTCTATCTAGACTGACCTTGTGTTGGGGTAAGTATGTGCCTGCCATCTGTTGCCCTTACAGAAATTAAACTACGTAGCAGAAAATAGTGCACATAATTAGCGCTAGTGTTGAAGAGCATCATTACTGCCAGCAGTCACATTAAACTGCCAAATTCCAATTGATGTCTTTTCCCAAATACATCAATATTTACTAAACATTCTCTACATTTGCCTTCTTTGGAATAATTACTTTTTGGAGAGAAAATTAACTTAAAAATCACCGAGGCAAAGAGTAGCGGGAATGTAATACCGAGGAAACGCTAATTGCCTAGCCACAGGAGTTCTTAAAATTAAGTTACCAACATTGCGAACATGTTTACTCTGTTTTTCAAGCGTGATGCTAGTGTTTACAACAGTTTGCAATAGTTATCATAATTCATAATATTATTGTACGCTGTGCAAGCGTGTGATTGTTTTTCTGCACTGTTGTGCCGTTCAGAAACTTAATTTTTAGGACATAAAGAAGTTACAATATTTTCTCCGTGTGTGTATTTTTGTGCACTGTAGTTGCCATAATTTTTGTTCCTGGGAAAGGTAAGGAGCTACATAATGAGTTTGAACAGTGATATGATACTTAAAAACACAAACTTTTCTTCTCTCTCTCTCTTGAGCGTAAACTTAAGATCAAGATTAAGGATGCCGGACGCCCAATGCCTGATCTTGATATAACGAGGCGTCCTAAAAGTAAAAGTAATGAAATCGTGCGTAAATTCTGAATGGATTTATACCGTATAAAAGAATCGAGTGGATCTGTGGGTGCGAAATTACTAACATGTTGATTTGTTTTCCTTTTTTATGATTCATGAGTGATGAAAGCGAAGGGACTTGGACCAAAGTCGGAGTGGTAGATATAGGAAATTTGTCCCCCCGCCCCCAAAAAAATAATAAAGAAACACAGAAGTTCTAAATCTCATATGCTTGCCCAGTTACAATTCGATCTCCTGGGAAGACACGATAACCGTCAGTAATTTGACTGTGCTTACAGGCAGTCTGTGGAAAGAGACAGTGACCAAGTACGGAAAAATCGTTATGTGCTGTGTAAAGTTCTGTGGCACGTTTGAGATGGCATTGCGTGGGCATGACGAAACAAGTGAATCATCGAATCCTGGCCTATTTCGAGGCCTTGTCAATTTTAGTTCTCAAATTGACGTTGCATTAAGAGACCATCTGTCCAAAGCTACTGTTTTCAAAGGCACCTCGAAAGACATTCAGAATGATTTGCTTTCGTGCATGTATGAAATCTGTTGTGAGAAACAAAGAAATCACCACAGCGCACTTCATTTCGGTAATCGCAGATGAGACCACCGATATATCAACTACAGCACAATTTGTTATCGTGATTCCCAACGGTAAGCCAGTTGAAAGATTCTGGGGTTTTCTCTACCCTCTAGTCATGATGCTAAGACACTAGCAGAGTGTTTAAAATTTTCTTTTGGGCCGATGACCTTCGATGTTAGGCCCCTTTAAACAACAAGCATCATCATCAAAATTTTCTTTGAGCGAAGTTGTGGATAATAGATATAAGTTGATTTCACAAGGTTACAATGGAGCAAATGTAATGATTGGTCAACATTCAGGGTGCAAGTTCTCATCAGGGAAGATTTTAGGCATGCACATTATGTGCACCGTTATGCCCATTCTCTGAACTTAGTCATAGCACAGGTGACAGGGGGGAGAGGAGATATTGAAGGGGAATTTTTCTTTCCGTTGAACCCCCAGTGACGAAAGTCACGCGCCGCCACTGCTGTTCCATCAAAGTACGCAATTAAAATGTGGTTTCATGATGATGAACTGAAAAATATGTTCTCAAAATTTATGGAATCAGTGCCAAATCCTGTGAAAGAACTTATAAAACACAAAGGAGGAGATATTAGCTACTATTCAAGGTATGAAAAACGAAAAAAATGTACTTTATTGCTGCATTCTGATTAATTTGCACAGGACTGTACACTTCATATATACAAATATAGTGCTCTCAATTTATGAGGAGACTTGGGTCATTCTGCCACTGATCAACTTCCAGCTTTCTCAAATGCAGCATGGGAAGCCAGGTGACAGGTGACAAAATGAGGAAACTAGATTACAGCAGATTCTGGCTCACACTTTCTCTCGGAGAGTGTGTTCTGTTACTACCAACAATCAAGACATTAGCAACTACAAAATAAAGTAAGAATAAAATCACTCCATAAATTTAAATATTATTATTAAAAATACTGCAGAGCCTCTGTGGCTCAGGCGGCAGTGCGCCGACCTCTCACCGCTGGATTCCGTGGTTCAAATCCTGGTCACTCCGTGTGAGATTTGTACTGGACAAAGTGGAGACTGGACAGCTTTTTCTCCGGATACTCCGGTTTTCCCTGTCATATTTCGTTCCAGCAACACTCTCAAGTATCATTTCATTTCATCTGCCATTCATTAATCATTGCCCCAGAGCAACAGGCTTCGGCAGCCAGCACAATTCCTATCCTCGCCGCTAGATGGGGGTTTCATTCATTCCATTCCTGACCCATTTGAATGACTGGAAACAGGCTGTGGATTTTCATTTTCAAAAATACTGTACTCACCATTTATTTCAGATTCTGTTAAAAATGACCTTCTGCAGTAAAATATGCCTCACATTATTTAAACAAATTTGTTGTCACTTTCTCTAATTCGCTTTGGTAATAGACTGTAATGCACTTGTTATTACAGTATTCAGTTCTTCTGTAGTACGGGCATTATTTTGCTAAACTTTGCCCTTTTATAATCACAGTAAGGTTGGCTGATCTAGGGTGTCATAAACCTTTCATAATTATCCAGTCATTAAAAGCTGGACATAAAGATTCTATAGCATTAAGAGCGGGTGTAGCATCGTCCTGTTGAAAATGTCCATGCTTCTTTTCTTCCTGTGTCGGTTCCTTAAAAATTGGGTGCACAATTACACATCTGAATTCACACAGTCATAAAAATTATAGGCCCAATTATCTGCTGCGTGCTTATTGCATGTCCCAATTGTAAAGGGATGCAATGGCACTTCTTGTACAATATATGGGTTCTAAGAATTTACATGCCCAGAAAGATGGAGCCATACACTGTCAGACATAAACATTAACTGTGGGTCAAAATTTCCATTGTAAAATATTTTCATGAAACCACTTACAGAACTTTAACCTTTTGGCTGGTTTCCCATTTTAACACAAGGCAAATGCTGGGGTTGTACCCTAATTAAGGCCTTGCTTCCTCCCCACTCCTAGTCCTTGGTCTGTTATTGGACATTATAAATTTTCCAGTTAACTCATTCCTGTTGCCAGCTTTAAGCCCCAGTGTACCAATTTGCACTCATCAGTTGGTAAATAGCACACCTACCAAGATGCATGGCTAGTGCATACTGTGGAGGCCACTGTGTAGGCTACTTATAGCCACTGGCAGTGCCAATGCACTATGAGAGACTGTCTCCTTTTCAAAAATTGATGCTAGCTAGGCCAACAGATATTCAGGTTCCCTATGGGAGTCAATTTCTGTAAGACCTATCTGTGTTGGTGTGATGTAAAACCAAAATTAAAACAAAAAATATCTTTTGGCGAAATCTGTCTGTTGAAGTTCCTGCACAAACCTCATTTATATGGTCATAATTTGAACAGTCTGGTCACTTTGTGAGCTGACCCCATGGATATGTTCGTTTCCTGTGCTAGACAATTAAGTGATTTTCTGGGACTTTCTTCCAACTACACCTGAATATCTCTAAGTTTATCTTGAGTTAAAATGTGTCTTTTCCATATCCTCTGCACATCACAAACCAGACCTGTTATATGCCACTTTTGCATCAACTTCGAAATGCAAGATTTTGTAGGAATGCTAGAGTCCGGAAATTTAAGAGCAAATCTCTGAATGGAACTTCTATAGTTTTTTTTAAAATGTAATATTCCACCAAACAAATTCACTGGTCAACTGAATACTTCATTTTCCAATCGATTACTTAATACACAAGAAATATACACAATAATACACAAACAGCAGTTGCACACACATTCTGGTACAATTCTCAGCTGGGATTGTCTGTTGGGATCTTTTGACTCTTGGATTCCCACTCTGGAGTTGAGAGAGCCGGAAGCTGGTCAGCGGGAGAATGATATGAAGTTTCCTCATAAAATGAGAGCACTGTATTATGTCATTCTCTTCATTATTTAAAAACATCAATAACACCAAATTTCTCAATTTTAAAAACGGCTATTTTTCAAAAAATAACATTAAAAAATCTTGCCTCTTGTTATAAAGAATTGGAGATTGAATACAATCTTGGTTCATACTTTTTTGTATTTTGATCTTCAGTAACATGGACTCTAATTTTGATGTGGGCTGTTTTGTTCTTATCTTTACTGTCAAGTCCAGTATTTTTCAGCTGATGTATATCATGTTTAATGTTGTCAAGACTTTGTTGCTGGACAAGACATTTTGAACTAAAATTTGGATAGTATCTAGACTAAAATTCACAGCAATAGAACCAGCTTTTGGTTTTAAGATTTTGTTGATCTGTGACCATCAAAGCCAACATTGGCAGTATTGTACCCTGTTTCTAAACCCAAATAGAATTTGAATACTTGGAAATCTATCACATGTTCACTAAGTGAAGAGCCCTAGTTATATTAACTCTAACTAGGCATGACTGAAAGTTATAGCTTCTATACAAACAACAAAGATCTTATCTTTACTGGAACAAGTTCTTCAGTACAAAGTTGTGAATAGGAAGCATACTACAGAACATCAGGCATCAATACCAGTTGCCTCGAATGTCTAATATGACTTGGGCTTCTATAATAGCGGCGTACAGTTACCTTTCAGATATTTTCTGATTCTGTCTTGCAGTTATTACCAGATATTGCTCCTGATGACAAGTTGCAACTTTTGGATGATCTGTTAATGATCTTCAGCTAACAGTTCTGCAGTCTAAGATGTTGTTTTATGATACATCAGTACAGAGATCTGAGCCTGTATCTAACATGCTTCTAGCCATCTGAGACACTAGTGTAGGATGCAGTACTTAAGTAATCACAGGCCAAACCTGACAATAAAAGTAAATAAATAAAATATTCCACTTACGCCAACATTTCCTGAGGTTCTACAACCACTTCAGTGAGGTGATTTGTTTGTATAGTTGATGCATTCAGGAGATTTGTATACTGTGATGCTGTCTGAAACATTATATCAAATCATTTGATTAAAATTCAAGTCTGAAATATAATTTGCTTTTGCTAATACAAAATTTTTACATACACCTTTCATTTATTATTTACAATACCAATTCTTCTTCCTTGTGAAGATACACCCTTCATTTAGTATTTACAATACCAATTCTTCTTCTTTGTGAAGATGATAATCTCAAAATAAAATAAAAATAAAAAATCTCTTTATTTGCGAATGAGGTGTCTACCTCGGTGGCAAATGGTACACTAAAATACATTATTGTCAAGCACTAGATATTAAATTAACAAGATAAGAATATTTTCCCAAAATACAATATTATACAATTTATGCTAACAATTTTTTCAATTAAACACACAGCTCATCCTTAATAAATTTATATTGTTTACAAAATTCTACTTATAATATCTCCTGTACTACTTACAAATATAGTCAACTGATTTACAGTATGTGGAATTACTTCAAATGATACTATACAACTGGTATAAGATTAAAATTTACATTGCATTTGTTTACTTATTTATTTTTACCCATTCTGGAACCAAAGTAGCATAACGACCTGCTGCGTCTTAACCAGAGCCCCTTTTGCCACCACTTTTCAGAGTAGACATATGCAATTTGCACAAATTACCAGAACTTAAAAAGGCTGTTATCAGTTGGCGACAAATTTTTATGATGTAATTATATCATAAATATTCATATATTCATGATCTGAAAGGCATTTAGATGTCTGAACAAAAACAAAAATACTTGTGGCACAAGAGTCCATTCGAGTCTTAGCCTGCCAAAATGATTGCTGCCCAGCCAGATGGCCTACAGATACTGGAATACCACATAGTCAGCGCAACAACATCCTCAGCTCTATTTCCTAGCTTTCTTGACTGAATTCATTGCCTCTCATGTCAGGCAGCTCCTTAATTACTATCACAAGGCTGAGTACACCTCATTCCAATCCTCTGTCCAGAAATGAGGTTCATTTTCCTTTTTGTTATACTGTTTATTGTATTTATGCCCAAGACATGGTTCAAGAAATGAAGCTAGGCTCTACATGTAGCAAAATCTTCAGAAATGGGCAAAGATGATCACAGAGTCTTATCGAAGAGATTGAAAGAGGGGGAGAGGATGCTCATTTTTTTTTAATGTTTAGATGTCCTGAGGCAAGCTGTAGGGCCATCTTGGATAAGAATGCATCTGAATATGCTCTGATTATGATGATGACAATGATGAATATGTTTAAATTGAAGAGATGTTAAGTATAGAACAAGAATGGCCAATCAGACACCAGTGGGATCTGAACTCATGACTTTTCGAATTTGTATCGATTGCTCGATATGTACCATATGTACTGAACACAACCTAATAAACTGAACATTTGTTTCAAATTAATATATTTATTTAATGTCTGTAATAAAATTGCTTAGAGTTTTGACAGATTCTATAAAAACTATACAATGTCCCTCTGTATGTTGGTACCTTAATGAGTGTGAATATCCATTCTTCTGATGAAACTGGGAAGCAGAGACATGTTTGATAGAGCTGAAATGAAGTAATTCACGAAGAACTGGATAGATGAGGGGACACTCCACCTGGGAAGATGTGAAATTTGTTTGTTTTCATGTTTATCCTTTTCTCTGACCTGAATGGTCTGCCATTGTGTTTATCCTTGTGCGTGTTCCTATTTTCCTTCACAGCTTCTTATCTTAGATTATTAATATTTGCATACTTATCTGTTCAGAATCCATTACTTTTAATACAAGCCAAGTCTCTCAACAAGTAGGGAATGATTGAGCTTGAAGAACTACAGAGCAATTGATTTGAATTGTTGAACTTATAATGAAATTTTTACAAATAGACTATCTATTTCGCATTAGAAATTAGGCTGTCTACTTCAAGGTCATTCTGCTACTCTCTGTCTACCATGGACAAGACATGCAACACAGACTTGGGGCAGTGTACTTGAAGTAGTTCACTTGTCTTATTCAAATCTAGAGTGGTGGTGTTCACAAGAAGAAAAATGTTTTCCATTTATAACATCATTTGGTCAAAATAAGTTCATTAAAAACTTTGAAATATAAGAGAAAATGTCATTTTTGGAGATACACTTCACCTTGATGGTTATCTCTCTTAGCTAAAAAAAGAAACTAGGCCTATTTGCCATATATCTTCCACCTACTTCAGTTGTTTTGCTCACTACAATCTGTTCATATTCCATTACTTTTAATTCAAGCCAAGTTTCCCAACAAGCAGGGAATGGTTGAGGTTAAAGCAGTAGATCTCATCTTTATTGACACTACAGATGGAGGGAAAAAGAATGTCAGAGAATATGAAAAAAAATCAAACCCCATGGTGCAACAGCCCCAAAGGGCCATGGCCTACCAAGCAAATGCTGCTTAATAATGATGATAATAATAATGTACCATTACGCTATCACTAAAGTGAAAATATAAAGGAGATCGGAACAGATACAATGGCCAGCGGCGACTTCAAACAGAGTAAATGAACGTAAAATGTCACTGAAACTCAGACTGACATCATAGCAGAAGGCATGGAATTGCGAGGGCCATGTAAAAAAAGACACCAAAACGGGATATGGATTGTTTAAAAGAAAGACTGCTGAATCACTTTTTACCGAGAGAAACATGCAAGTAAGCTGAGAGGAAAACATATATCAAATCATCGTGATAATTCAAGGAAACTCATTTAAAAGAAGACTGACAAGGAATTCTAACCACCAGGTGAGTTGGCCGTGCTCGTAGAGGCGCGCGGCTGTGAGCTTGCATCCGGGAGATAGTAGGTTCGAATCCCACTGTCGGCAGCCCTGAAAATGGTTTTCCGTGGTTTCCCATTTTCACACCAGGCAAATGCTGGGGCTGTACCTTAATTAAGGCCATGGCCGCTTCCTTCCAACTCCTAGGCCTATCCTATCCCATCGTCGCCATAAGACCTATCTGTGTCGGTGCGACGTAAAGCCCCTAGCAAAAAAAAAATTTCTAACCAAATAGCATATAAACAGCGAGAAATACAGGAAGAAAATGCAATATTTCAAGAAAAAAAATAATTATTGTGACATTGGGAGAAAACAAGAGCGCTACACGCAACTTTAGGCAATCCACTATAAGACAAGAAAGAGCTGAACCAACTACTTAATATTCACATTAGCCAAGAGAATTTAGAGTCAATAATCAGAAACTATATATTTATGTATATCCATTGTAAATAGTAGGAGAAATAAGTATATTAGAAGCTAAATGAACAGCATCAACATGTACTATGTCATTCAAATTGTATCTTATGATTTCATGAACAAGCTTGACACCATGGAGTCTTTCTAAGACGTGGGAGTGGATTGCCCAAGATTACATAATTTGGCTCAAGATGACTCATTGTGACCAGAGATGACATTCGGAGGACCAGCTACCAGCCGTGAGGATCGCATGTAGCAGCTGAGAAGAAGAGACCATCTCAAAGGGGCGAAGGAAGTGAGATAAGTTTCTTGTTTTCAAGATCATTAGGTAGAGAATATTACTATAGCTCAATTGCAAGTGACATATAACCTATGTGCCAAATATGACGTACAGAACTAACCTATTTCATGTAAACTTACGAATGATGATTGTGCTAGTCAATATGTATATTGGTGTAGGAAGCAACATCGTTATAACCAAATTCCTATCTTAGCCACATTTTTTTTTAACACTATAAGAGACTGTGTTATGTATAAATATAAGATCACAAATCATATAGAAGGGCTATGTTGTTGTAATTCGAAGAGTTTTGGAAAAAAAATACATGCTGTATGAAATTTAAATGGATTCTAGGAGATAATAATATTGATAGACAGGACAATGGCTATATAATACAAAGAAGAGATAGATCCTGTGTGAATTATGGGCAAGTGTAGAAGCAGTAGCATCAAGGGAAGATTAATGTTATGAAGAATGAGAGGTTATTAAGAAGATTTGAGATGAATATATATGGAAATGTAAAAGGTACCAAGGTGTGTCCATCAGTAATGGTGAGGAAAGAAGAAGTAATTGTGATATTAAATGGCACACGAGAGTAGGATTATATTGGATGTGGTGAATAGATTAAAATGAAAAGGGGGATCACTTCCAGTCAACTATGTGCTACCATTTTATTTCAAAGCATGTATATCCTGGATCATACAACAACATATCCTAACAATGGTTCTAGATGTTCAGAGAGCACAAGTCACAGTCAGAGAGAATGCAAAAATGGATCAGTTTCCAACTCCCACATCCTCCCCACCCTGGTCGACCTCCAGTGAGATGACCAGCTGAACTGGACGTGTAATCTGATGTCCATCAGTCGTGCGGAGTATCAGCGTCCTGATGTGGACGTCTCGTCCTTGTTGTAACTCTTGGATAAATTGTAATTTCAAGTCTTTGTGCAGAAGTGGTTCAGATCCAGTAGGGATAGAAGTCAATCGTCTTCCGAGGTTTAGGAAGTGAGCAGGAGTTAAAGTGGTAGGGCCTTCATCCTGGAGTAATGGACGTGAATTTATTGCGGCCTCCACACTGGCCAGAATTGTGTTAAATGTTTCATGGTCCACCTGTCTGCATCCTAAGACCTTTCTAATACACCGCTTAACTGTGCCAATCATACGCTCCCACCATCCTCAGGAAGGAGGTTCGGTCCTATTTCCAATATATCGTTTAAAGATATGCTCATATTTGTATGAGAAGATGCATCAAACACGACTCTCCATTTCGTGTAATCTCCATTCTTCTTCTTGACAGCATGGTGAGGTAGATAGTAGGATAAGTCTGGTATGATATCTGAGTCAACCACCTCAACTTGGCCCTTTAGAATGTAAGTGAGCATTTCATTGTAGTACATATTTTTGTAGCTGGTGTCGTTCTTGAATTTTCTTGTCAATGCCTGGAAGCATTTTTCTGCATTTGTCTGATTATCGTTAAGTGAATTGTGTTTCTTGGGAAGTGAAACTACTCGCCTACTGTAATCTACACAGAAAGAATCGTGGAATTCGTTGAGTATCTCTGTGTTTCTAGTATTTACAGATTTTGATCTTAATTCAGTATCTTTGATGCCCATGCTTTCAAGATTTCAAAACTGACGTACTTGGTTATCAAGTGTTTTAAAATCTTTGAGTAGCTCTACCTTATTTACGCTGACTTTGTTAATGATGATTCCTGATCGGTTGCCCCCAAAGATCCAAAAATCAATGGAAGTAAGACAAATGACGAAGAGATTCTGATCAGAGGAGTGTCTTTTATTAGTTTCCAATAATGGTCAGCTCCGATTAGTATCTCAATAGGCAAGTCTGACGAATTATCTCTGGGGTCTGGCAACAATAGTTTATGATTGTGTGCAAGTGAAGTGATGTTTGGTGGAGTAGTCGGATGAGCAGAATACACATTGTTACCTTCGAGAGCAGTGATAAATGTTCAGGTTTTTGTCGTAAGTCCTTGAATGTGAAGACATACTTGACGATGTTTCTCTGAAGTTGATTGAGTTGTTTCAAATCCAGTGATGGTGACAGCTCGTTCAGTGACAATTTCAAGTTTGAGCAAGTTGATAAGTGATGTACAAATGAAGCTAGATTGACTGCCTGAGTCCAAAACGCAGTTTGTAACTTTATTCAATCCTGTTGGTCCAATTAACCGTACACATGCCGTCTGTAAGTGCGTGTAGTCAGGTAAGTGGGTGGCAATTTGATTAACTGTGGTTGGTTGTGAATCTTCAATAGGGCAAATTGAATGATGATGTGATTGCTTGCATTTAGAGCAGAGAGCTTTTCCACTTTTGCTGCAGCTCTTAACTGAGTGCCCACGATTAAGGCACAGAAAGCATTGTGATGTAGTTTTAAGTTTCTCAGTATGGTCCTTGATGTTTGTTATTTGCTTACAGTCTCGGGCCCAGTGTCCTCATTTATCACAGAATACACAGAATGGCTTTGGTGTCTCTTTTTTACCTTATAAATTTTTTGTTGATTTTGTGTTGACGTGGAATGCAGTGGTAGTAGGAAGAAATGTTTCTTCACTGGGTGAATCGCCTTGAATTTTCTTCGCTATGAGAGCGCCTTCAACCTCATCATTCAAAAATTCCATCAACTTGGAAATATTGCCTTCGGAGAGTTTCTCTTTCTTCATGAAAATTATCCAACAGCAGCAAATATCTTCCGAGAATACCCGGAGAATTTTGGGTGCAAGAATTCGTCTGTAGTTTTCTACATTCTCTCCCAGAGTCCTCAGAGGTTGTATGCGACGATTGCATTCCATGTACATGTAATTTAAGAAATCAGGAGTGATAGATCGAATTGGTTTGAGATTATCTAGGAAATCTAAGTGTGTCTGTATAATTCTATTTTTATCACCATATTTATATTGCAAAATTCGTTTGGTTTCTTCATAATTTTCTGCAGTGGTGGCGATACCATCAAAGAGACGTTTAGCTTCTCTCTCCAGATTAACTTCTCAAGAAAACATGTTTATCAATTGTAGATACTGTCTGATTCTTGTCTACAGATGATTGGAACTGTTCCCAAAAGTGAGACCATGTTTCGATGTTACCGTTAAAAGGCTCAAGTGGGCAGTTTTATTGAATGTGTGATTGCAGAGGGTACTGTTTTGGGGACATTAATACTGGGAGAAGATGTTGATATGGCTGTACTTTCATTAATGCTGTGTGTAGGGTGCTGTATGGCATGTTTGGCAGTGTCAATATACTCTTCACATTTTTTGTTATCAGATTCAAACTCTTGATCCGAAAGAAGGTCGTGGATTATGTCATCTATGCTAATAAGTTTGTCTAGTTTCTCTTGTAGTCTCTCTTGGTAATATTGATATTCGTTGAACGGTGTAGTGTCACTGAAGCTGTTAATAGCATTAATAAATCGTGTAGCATTTGCCCTTTCCCTAGTGTGTTTCCGTTTCAAGTTATGTAATCTATCTCGTGAAGCTTCTGTCATTTTGTTAGTGAATGAAAGCGGAACAATGAACAGGTTATCGTTTCTAATGGCGATATGTACTTAACAACTCATCATCATTATCTAAAGGCTTCGCCTTGTCACTGCAACCATTGATCTCTTCTCTCTGCGATCCTTTTCATCTCTCCATAACCTTGGCATCCCATCATCTCAACTACCTCTTCAATGATCTTCTTCCGTGGTTTCCCTCTGCCTTTCTTTCCCATCACCTTGCCTTCGAATAAGTTCTTTATGAAGTTATTATGCCGGAGAATGTGACCGAAAACTGACGCTTTTCTCCTTTTTATCGTTGTTATTAAATGTCTCTGAGTGTTTATTTCTCTAAGCACTGCTTCATTAGTTTTCTTCTCAATCCAGCTAGTTCTTGTCATCTTCCTCCATAGCCACATTTCCACTGCCTCTAGTCATTTCACGTCCTCCTTCAAGAAAGTCCATCCTTCACAGCCATATAGCAGCACACTCCAAATGAACGTTTTGATAAATAATTTCTTTTGTTCGGTATTTAAGGATTTATTAGTTAAGAGCTGCTTCTTCTCCTCAAAGGCTTTCTTACACAGGGAAATCCTTCTTTTTATTTCCACAGTGCATCTGTTGTCATCGGTAATAACTGATCCTAAGTAGCAGAACTTGTGCACCTGTTTTATTAAAATATTTCCAATTCTGAGCTGTGCCTCTGGCTTCATTTTAGATTTGCTTACAACCATAACATTAGTTTTATTTACATTAATGTTAAGTTGGAAATCTTTTAAGATGGATGTTAATTTGCTGAGCATGATCTGCATGTTCTTCTCATTGTCAGCCAGAAATGCAATATCGTCGGCAAATCTAATACAGTGTACAGTTGTTCCATTTATTTTAATGCCAGGTGTTTTGGATTTAAACATTTTCATGGCCTCTTCAATGTAGAGATTAAATATAAATGGTGATAAGAAACACCCCTGTCTTACTCCTTTCCTGATTCTCGCCTTGCATACTTTATCATTACTTTCAATGTTTATTCTTTGATTGATGTAGAGGTTAAGTATTGCTTTTCTGTCTTTCCAGTCCAGATGAATGTCCTTCATAATTTTGAACAGTCTTTTCCACTGAACAGTGTCAAAAGCTTTTTCCAGGTCTACAAAAGCTATATATGTATTTCTGTTAAGCTCCAGTCTTCTCTCCAAGATGGTTTTAAGTGCTATAATAGCTTTTCTCGTTCCCACTCCTTTCCTGAACCCAAACTGATCATCATCTAGATTCTGCTCAATTTTCATTTTGATTCTGTTTTTTAATATGCATGTGAATATTTTTGCTGCATGTGAAACAAGACTTAGTATTCTGTAATTGGAGCATTCTGTTGAATCTCCTTTTTTGTGCAGAAGTACTGCTTTGCTTTCTACAAAATCCTCTGGCATATCTCCGTTTTCATAGCAGTACCTGGTGATTTTGAAGAGTTCATCCTTCATCCTTTTTCCAGAGTTTTTCCACAGTTCATCAGGCAGTTTGTCTGGTCCAGGGGCCTTGTTCTTTTTCAGCTGTTGCAGTTCTGTTTCAAATTCACTTCTCACTATGGGAGGACCTAGTTCATCTTGTGAAACCTGGTCTTGTTTTATGATGTACTCATCTACATTGTCAATTTCTTCTCCATTATATAGATCCTCCAAATACTCTTTCCATCTCTTCATTATCTCCTCATCTTCTATTAACAGACTTCCTTCCGTATCTTTTATTACACTGGATTTCATTTTAGCCTTGAATTATGTTCTTTTTACTTGATTGTATGCTCTGTCAACATTTCCGATTTTCATATCATGTTCTATGCTTTTGCAAATGTCATCCATCCATCTTTCGCCCCTCGGCACTTCTGTGTAACTAAGTTTTTTAGTTTCTTATAGTTTATCATTCCTTCTGGAGTATTTTTCCGGTGTTCTTTGTTTCTTTCCTGAATGAGATTTAGTATTTCTTCAGTCATCCAGTTCTTCCTGGGTTCAAGCGTCTTTTTTCCTAGCATTTCATCTGCTGCCATTGTAAGTGAAGCTTTGACAGCGTCCCAATCTGTTTCGTTGCAGTGGTTGTACATGATCATGTCTGTCTTTTCTTTGAATGCTACTTGTATTAATGGATCATTTAACTTTTCTAGATTCCATTTCTTGCTTCTTGGTTTCCTAAACTTCTTCAGCCTAATTCGACATTTTGCTAATACTGGGACATGGTCGCTGTCGATGTCTAAGCCAGGATAGCTATGGCATGACGTTACCTGATTTCTACACCTTCTCTTAACTAGAATGTAGTCAATTTGGTATCTGTTATTATCTCCGAAATCCTTCCATGTGTAACGTCTTCTATTAGGCATGTCAAATACAGTGTTCATTATGATCATGTCCTGTTCTTCACAGAAGTCCATCATACGTTCTCCTCTATCATTTGTTCGTCCTAGACCGAATCTGCCAGCAATTTTTCTAGTAATATTGCTGCCAACCATAGCACTGAAGTCTCCCATTATGATTATGTTATCTTTGTCCTTGTTTAGTTTAATTATATCTTCTATTTTATTATACTCGGACACCAAGATCCCAGGTCGTCAGCAAGCGAAAACCTCAGAAGTTTGGAGAAGGGATTAAAATAGGGACATGGAATACAAGAACAATGCTAAAAACAGGAAGACTAGAAGAACTCAAACAAATTATGGATGAAAACAACATAGATATCATGGGATTATGTGAAACTAGATGGCCTGGCAAAGGTGATTTCCACAGTCACCCATTCAGAATTGTGTACAGTGGAAATGAAAATGGTGGACAATATTGAGTAGCTGTAATATTAGGAAATAAGTGGGCAAACAACGTGCTAAACACATATCATGTTGATGATAGAATAATGATGGTGAAAATAGCTGCCAAACCAACAGATATGGTAATAATACAGGTGTACTTCCCTACTAGTGGACATGACGACGATGAAGTTGAGGAAATGTACTTAACTAAAGAATGTAATAAATGAAATAGAGTACTCTTGCTAAAAATGGACCAAAATAAAGTGGAAATTCTAAGTGGAGTAAGTAGCAATGCTAAAACGAGAAAAGATACTTCCCTTTATCTGGCCATAATCTGCAGAGCAGCCGTATGTTTTCGAAGTTGTCAAAGTACAATAACCTTAATGTTTCTTTATTTTGAGTCAAAGATTCAAAGTATATTGGTTCCTTCAGTCGAGTATTTTGGCACCAATAAATGTAGTGAATAGATTAAAATGAAAAGGGGGATCACTTCCAGTCAACTATGTGCTACCATTTTATTTCAAAGAATCTATATCCGGAATGATACAACATATCCTAACAATGCTCCTAGACATTCAGAGAGCCTAAGTCACAGTCAGAGAGAATGCAAAAATGGATCAGTTTCTAACTCACACATTGGATAGTTATTGTAATGGCAAGGTTTATGTCGAGAAGAGAGTATACAAATATGATCACAGAGTATTCCCATCTGAAATAAACTCAGTAATGTACCCTAGTCAGCTGATAGCCTCCATACTTGAAATAGATATTGATATAATGGATTGTAATAGGATTAATCGACACATTCAGAACTACTCATTTCCAAATCAAGTTAAGATCAAGGTTATGAAGTAATTCAGTAAAATGGCATAATAGAATATATATTGAGGTCAGCTTATAGTCTCACCAGGGAAGGAAGCACAATACATACTGGCATATATTTGAATTCTAATGCTAATTTATGTTTAGTGTAAGATAGGTTTGGCATAATGAACTTTGCTAATGTGATATACGAATTTAACACATGAATGATAGGTGTGGAAATATTTCATTGACAATGATAACTTGATAACAGCAAATATTAGCTGTATACAAGAAACTTATTGAGCATTCCGAAACCCAAGAAATCAACAGAGGTCATAATAAGATTGCAGATAGTAAAATTTTAGATGATAAAGATGTCAAATAATAATTCAGATAGAAATTTCAGATAAAGGCAATTTAGATCAGAATAGGTTCAGATTGTTCAATCTAAGTAGACGATACCTTAGGTAGGACGTTGTACTGATGATATTAAAGGACATAATATGGTATTGGTTAAATGTGATGCTAAACTCAAGTTTTCAGTTAGAGGAGTAGACCAAAAAATTAATAAAAATAGGTTTAGAATGATGAGAATTGCTAGAGTAGATGATAATTGACCAGTTTAACTTATAAGAAAGCATATTAAAGGAGAAATGAATCTATTTCAATTATGGATATGAAGCAAGTAGAATGTAAGATACGTAGGCTAGTCATACAAATGAAGAATCAGCACTTCCGCGGTTGCTTATTTAATCAAAGAAAACGACTTGTACAGAACAATATTTTTCTCTTCCTATCCTTTTTTCGAATCATTATGTTTAATAAATTGTTAGAAGTAATGATTAACTTGGTGTATTATTTATAAGGATTATGATAGGATAAGATAGCTACAAATAAGTTTTCACATCTATGAGTTGGATGTCATTGCTAAGGTGTGTCAGATGGAGAATTCCATCAGCAAAATTGAGATTGATGATATAGTGTTAGACATGTCAGATAGTCTTTTTCTCGGATCCCACGTTAAATCGAACCAAACTGTGACATTCCCTGAGGAGCTGCCTGGGAATCCTTTTCATCAACCTGGATGCAGGAAGGCTTAAAATAACAATTATAATAATGAAAATAAACCCCATGGTGCAACAGCCCCAAAAGGCTATGACCTGCCAAGCGAATGCTGCTGAACCCAAAGGCCTGCAGATTATGAGCTTTATGTGGTCGGCACAACAAATCCTTGTAGCCATTAGTCTTGGCTTTCTAGACTGTGAATAATAATAATAATAACAACAACAATTGGAGGATATATCACTAATTTACCTTTTAATTGTGACATGATGATATTCAACTTACTAATAGTTTTACTGATACGTAATGTCATATTCCTGGTAAAAATTCTGCCTTGTAGTCAAAACATGAGGATTATGTTTGCTCAGTGAGAAAACAATAATTCATCCATTTAATTCATTATGTTGAATGCAAAGAAAGCATTATCAGTATTTTAATCATTTTAAGTGCTTGAATGCTATTTTATTTTTAGTCTGCAAGTCTCAAATTAAACATAGTACATTATGAAACTCTGTTCATTGCAAGTATCATCAAAATAAAATGAATCTAGTGGTCTTATGTCAAGTCTTTCTGCAATATCATGGAAAGAACATCCACCTTCTCGTAGACCTATAACATGGCCTCATTCAAACTCAGTAAACTGCTGATACTGCCTTCTTCGTCTCCTTAAAGGCATGTTTGACTCTCACTTACCTCATACCATCAACACAGGACGATGACTAACCCTTTTGAAGTGTACAGCTCGTATTTAAAGCTACCTTGCTTTGCAAGGTCATAGTGGCACTACTAGTATAACTTTTTGATGACTGACATGCAAATCTGAATAGGCGTCATCTTTCAGATATGCAAACACACTTCCCAAATTTTGTTTATCTAGCACAACTCCTTGGTGTTAGGATTTCATTTTCTGTCAGTGTAGGTTGTAATTTTCTCATTTAGATCAACTTTACAATCTCCTATACACTAGATCCTACCTTTGAAGCCTGCAATGAAGGATCCAAAGCCTTGCTGCGTGATTGTGACCAGGTTCCAGTTTCAGCATGGCTTATCATCAGACTGCTCATCATATCCTGTAATATTATAATAACTGTATTATAATCTAAAATTCACTAATTGCAGGATATTGTGCGAATGAAACATTTATCTCTCACTCATATCAATAAGTCAACTCGGTTTGTGAATATTATATCCCTATGGCTCAATTACTTTACAAAACATTTACCTCTTTATTCTCTCTTACACTTTCCAGTTATTCGACCCTTTCTCTATTATTTACTAACCTTCATTTTTATCAAATTCTATTCTTATCAGATTCTTTGGTTTATTCCCTCCTTTCCGAGACCTCGCTTGATTGTATTCAATCTAGTTCATCATCAAACAAAATTGCATTTACTGTATTAAACCATTTGTTGGAGATATTAGAGCATAATCCATCACAAATCCTAGTCCTGGGTTCAACATGATCAGAAAGACAAGAAAGGAGAGAGTAAGAAACGAGGACATAAGGAAGGAAATCGGAGTGGAACAGCTTTACAACAGAATGGAGAGGGATGAACTTAGATGGTTTGGATATGTTAAGAGGATGGAAGAGGGAAGAATGGAGAAGCAAATGATGGAGACCCAGACAGAAGGAGGGAGGACAAGAGAAAGACCAAGACTAAGGTGTTTGAAAATGATCAAGAATAACATAATTAAAAGAAAACTGGATTGGAAAACAGTTATGGAGCAGGGGCGGCCGTACCTTATGTGCTGAAGTGCTGCAGCACACTGCCTGTTGGAATAATAAATTAGTTTAAAAATATTATCTACAATCAAATACAGTGCATTGTTTAAGACGTCAGCCAAAGAATAGGAAATTATTCAACTCCCCTCACAACCAGGTAACTACTGGTACGCTCCATGCTGGGTGCTTTTAGCCAGAAACCAGGAACTCTGCCTTTTCTGATGCAAAGAGAATGTGTTCCAATAGGCTGTGGAAACAACCACCAAGACATCACTTCACAGCGATTCTTCGTTCGACCACAGGGAGGCAGCACTAGCACTAGTCACAGTTACAATTGCATTATGACCGATACGAGAAGGTGGCAAGTGGCACCCTCTTGACTCAGCGGTAGTATTTAAGAGGGGCCTGCTCAAATCAAACGGGAAAACAAAATACTGTAGAGCTTGTTCCTGCCAAGTCTTTTAATACCAAAGAGGATAGAAAACTACCAACTTGCCTATTCCATAGCTACATTTGTAAATCGATGAACTATAAAAATTGTACTTTTTATGTTGTCAAAATAAGGACATGATATTGTGATTTTCTTTAATTAAAAATGTCTAGTTTATAAATGTCACTATAAAACATAACATGTAATTTTGCAATACGCCGTTGATGGTTTTATTTCAATGATGTTGGTGGCATTGGGAAGTTCTGTTTTTGCGCGCTCACACCAAGTGTTTGAGTTCGTGAATATTTTGCCATTGCAGGTGTTATTGTGTGTTTAATTATTTAGTTTATAGTTTTTTATGAGGAATATGTATATGTTTTGAGTTTTGTTTGTGTGTTTGTTCAGTGTGGAAAACTAAGTGGAGAGCCTCTTGAAAACCACATACCGGTATGTTTCTAAATATTTTTAATTTTTGGAGTGGGGATGGGTTTACAGCACACAACTGATTTTCTGCACCACTCGCCACTGTTATGGAGGACCAATGATGATTAGATAGAGGAAGATGGAAAGGTGCCATAAACATCCCAACCTGGAAGGAAATGGATGAGGGAAATACATGATGATGATGATGATGATGATGATTATTGAAGAAATAAGAACTAACTTAATCATTTGTATGATTTAATCAACTCTGTATGGAAGAAAGTAGAACTGACTGAGTCAGCATGTCTGAGTCTGGATGTGTTAATGAGGAAGAGATTATAATCTGTTCTTAATAATAATAATAATAATAATAATAATAATAATAATAATAATAATAATAATAATAATAATAATAATAATACGGTAATAATAATAATAATAATAATAATAATAATAATAATAATAATAATAATAATAATAATAATAATAATAATAATAATAATAATATGATACAATGTTTAACAGAAATCATCAAAGAAATCTGGACAACAGGCACTTTACCAGCAGGATGGACATCAAAATTAATACATCTGCTACACAAAAAGGGGAATAAATCAGACCCTAACAACTATAGGGGAATTTCCCTTTTACTAATTACATATAAGATTTTGTCCAAGGCAGTCTTAAAAAGAGTTGAAGAAATACTAGACCCACAATTAGGAGAGTATCAAGCAGGATTTAGAAAGGGAAGATCATGTTCAGAACAAATTTTAAATCTAAAGAACGTAGTAGCTATGAGGAAAATCAGAAACTCTAAATATGTAATCTTTTGTAGACTTTACAAAGGCCTATCATTCAATTGATAGCAATATTCTCTTTGATATTTTAAAGGAATCTGGACTTGATAATAAAACAATTAAAATAATTAAAGCAACATTAACAAACACAACATCCAAAGTAAAATTTTTGGAAGAACTCTCAAAACCATTCGGAATAAGATCAGGTATACAATAGGGAGATAGTTTTGTCACCTCTACTCTTCAATTGTGCATTAGAGAAGGTAGTTCAAGAATGGAGGAAAGCCATCAATACTAAAGGTGTTCAACTAGGAAGAAATGCAAATAAAATCATTATAGATTGTTTAGTTTTCACAGATGGCATGGCGCTAATTACAGACTCGTTAGATAATGTTTAAGAACAAATACGAGAATTACAGAAACAAGCGGCCAAAATAGGATTGCAAATATCATTTGAAAAAACAAAGTTCATGACAAACATAATTAATGCCCCTCAAAATATCACAATTAACAATAACATAATATCTCAGACAGATTGCTTTAAATATCTGGGAGAATGGATAACAAACAACATAAAAGAAAAGGTAGCTATTGATACAAGAGTAAACAAAATGGAAAGGATGTTTCATATGACAAAAATGATATACATTAAGAAATCTCTATCCTGGAACTTGAAATTAGGACATTATCAAACAGTGGCCCAGCCAGAAATTTTATATGCAGCAGAAACTCTTAAACTTACAAGAATTGGGGATCTCGAAAAATTAGAAAAAGTTGAAAGAAGAATTTTCAGAAAAATATTGGGACTTACAAGAAACAACAATGTCAAATTTAGACTATGATCAAACAGAGAGCTATATTTAAAAGTTGAAGACAACTGTAATGAGGTAAAGAAGACTTTAGTTTTTGGACACATTTATAGAATGAATAACAATAGACTAACTACAAATCCAAGCCTACGTGGTTCATTGAAATTGAAAAGGATATGGAAAATAAGTTTCAGAGAAGTAACACAAAAGGCAGGATTTCAGGAGAGAAAAAGAAATTAACAACTGGAGGAATATGGACTCAAGAATAAAAGGAACAACCTTCTCAGATATGAAGAAAGTTTGGAAACGAAGAAAGTTAAATGCAAAGAAAAGTAAACAAAGTTGATTTATCGTATACTCAAAAGGGTTAAGAATAATAACACTAATAATAATAATATTAATAATATTAATAATGGTGTGTGACCTCTGAAGAGACCTGGTGCTGGTATATGAGTTGATGCCATATAATTCTAATGCTGAAGGTCGCATATTTATTATTTATTTTATTTATCATATGGCATATACATGAACAGTGCAATAAATTACAGGTTTATATCTACATTATTTACATAGGTAATCGCCTGTGACGTCGCCAGGAAAAATTCACTCGTTTCTCCATTGAAACGTCTCAGTGGGCATTCTTGTGTGATGTGCTTCACAGTTTGCCTCTCAGCACCACAGTCGCAGCAGGATGATGACTTTTTCCTCCATTTATACAGCAGATCTCCACACACACCATGGTTAGTCCAGATCCAGTTCAACTTGGACCATACTTTCCGAGGTTGTTCAAAGCCAGGTACCTTCTGTGTAATGCACGGCATATCTAAGGATTCTGCTGAAGCAAATTGTCTCCATTCATTAGACCATCTCTCAGTCAGATTGAAATGACTGGCTATAAGGTTCTCCGCCCTACAGATGGGTGGACGTCTTGACTTAAGTCTATGTGTACGTGGGGGATATCCTCATGAATGGGCAATCTTTGATTATTCTGGATCTTATTGTATTCATTCATCAGAGCAGTGCATCTACGGAGGTGGGGTGGAGGAATATGGCTTAGTACGGGCAGCCATTGAATTGGAGTTGATCTGATTGTGCTCGTGATCATTCTCATTGTGTCATTTAACTTAACATCTATTCTCTTCACATGAGGACTGTTCATCCAGACGGGGGCACAATACTCCGCAGTAGAGTAAACTAGACTTAGAGCTGAGCAGCGTAGAATAGTTGCACTTGCACCCCAAGAATAAATACACAATTTTGGAATTATGTTGTTACATGTTTGAATCTTGGCAGCACTCTTTCTCGGATGTTCATGGAATGACAGTGGTCTGTCAAGTGTAACACCTAGATATCTGGGGTGTCTAATGTGGCGGAAGAGAGTGTTATCGAAGTATACTTTGAGGTCCCTGGAAGCCATTCGGTTGTTCAGATGCAAACAAGAAACTTCTGTTTTATTCAGACTTGGTTGGAGTCTCCATTTTCAAAAGTATTTTCCTAAAACAGAGAGATCTTTTGTCAATGTTTCTTCTGTCTGCTCGAAGCATAGGTCTTTAGTGGCAAGAGCCCAGTCATCTGCATACCCAAATTTCCTGGATCTTGTGGATGGTATATCTGAGATATATAAACTGAACAAGAGTGGGGCAAGCATTGAACCTTGCAGAAGTCCATTATTTAGTTTGCTGGGTTTACTGATTTCATCCCCCATGACTACACAAAATGTTCTGTCACTCAGCATGTTATTTATAAAATGAGCCAGACTCCTACATGGAATCACTTTAAGGAGTTTGCTGATTACACCTTCTCTCCAAACTGTGTCGTAAGCTGCCTTTAAGTCAATAAATGCTACTGAAGTCTTTAGTCCTTGCTGGAATCCTGCTTCAATGAAGGTAGTTGTGATAAGACTTGGTCAGCACAGCTTCTTTGTGGCCTGAATCCTGCTTGTTCAATAGGGATCGTTTCCAACACTTTTGTAGCAATTCTATTCAAGATTAGCCTTTTAAGTAATTTATAGCATACACTAAGCAATGCTATTAGTCTATAGCTCTCTGGTGCATTAGGCTTTCCTGGCTTTAGGATTGCAATTATCTTACTCATTTTAAATAAGCGAGGTAGATTACCTGTTCTAAGAATGTAGGTTAGAAACCTAGATAACCATAATTTCTTTATTTCCTCCACAATTAATCAGAAACTCAGGATGAATCCCATCAAATCCCAGTGCTTTACCACTTTTTATGTCTTTTAAAGCTGCCTCAATATCTTGCACACTAAATGGTCTAGTGTATTCCGAATCAGAAGGGGCCTGTGGACTTAAGACTGGTTAATTATTTTTTGATGTTCCTTGTATGATTTCTGTCTCTCGGTGATCTAGACATATCAACTATCTGAGTTGTAATTTTGTTTGGAGTGACTGCAGAACTTTTACGAAAGATGGGAGTGGCCCCACCAAGCTTCCGTAACAATGACCATGCCTTTCTGCTCGATTCTCTGAAATTCATAGATGTTACAATTTCAGTCCATCTTCCTCTTCGAGCATTATCTAGATTATGAAGCAGTTCATCCCCGATTTCTTTTTTCACCACTGGCAAGGAATTCTTGGTATAACTTTTCAGTTGCATCAGCCCAGCCAGGAATATATTCCTTCCTATAGCCTCTAGGAATGAATTTTTTTGCTGTGGCAATTACAGCACCCACAAATCTCTCATAATTGTTACTTGTTGGTGGTATCCATCTAACAAATTTATCAAGGTCACATGAGAAAGCTTTCCAGTCTGCTTTCCTGAAGTTCCATCGTGGACGAGGATAAGAAGTTAAAAGGGGTATTTGCATTCCAACCTCAAGACATATAGGTTGATGTTGACTATGTGGGAAATCTTGAAGTACTTTCCGTGATGTGAGCAGAGGTTGATTATTCTGATCACTAATAATAATAATAATCATATGGCCTCAGCTACCATATGCAGACATTTCAATTTGACGCCATCTGGCTGTCTGCTCGTCAATTTCGACATTCCGTTTTACTCTAGGCCCCCACTAGATGGCAGACCGAGTACACCGAAACTCTCTTGGGCGTCTATGGCTGAGATTAATGAATTTTGTCAGGTAAACACCAAATGTGTCCCAGAGATCTCTTACATGCCGACATCGTACGACATGGAGTGTCAAATGGACTTTTCTCCGCCCTTCAAAAATCCGACTACCTCTGCCGGGTTTGAACCCGCTATCTTGGGATCCGGAGGCCGACACTCTACCGCTGATCCACAGAGGCAGCTTATTCTGATCACTGGAAACAAAACATAGGTCTGGGTTGTATTCCTGTTTCCATACAGCAGATCTAATTGTTCCTCTATCTTTTGCATCAAATACAAGATGAATATTATGTTCCTCGGCCCAGTTCATGAGAGTTTCTCCATTAGAATCAGTGGCACTATATTTCCATTCTTCATGCTGACTGTCACCCACATAGATGGTTGGATGGTCCTGTACCTGAATCATCCGGGAGGGCCATGGTGAAGGTGGAGGCTTGTAGATGTTTATGATAGTGACATCTACAACATTGATGACAACTGTATGTATGTCGTCTTTTGAGCTAGCTGCGAGCAATGGGGCATTTTCAAAGTACTGCAGACATACGTAGCTGTACCATATGCATGGTGATATGTTGCACCTACGATATCATGTCCCGATATTAGCCCTCTCATTTGTAATTGGTGTTCATCCGCAGCATGTGTTTCTTGAATGGCAACCACATTGATTTTTCCATCTCGTAGGATCTTGACAAGTATTGACATTTGGATTTGCTTATGCCTTCTATATTTAGATGAAGGACTTTAAGTGTAGGCTCGAAAGTCTTTGCCCGTTGGTTCTGAAAAGAACCGTTTGTATGATATTTCATTTTCATGTAAAATAGCCAGGGGATCACTAGGATAGTCTGGCAGCCTGATCGCTGTTGCTCGCTTAGCACCACCCAGGGAGCACATGTAAGGTAATTTTAGGTTAAATCCTATGGATGTGAGCAACACCCAGCACTCAAGCCAGAGGAATTAACTAATGAAAGTTAAAATCTCTGACGTAGAATCCTTTGGACCAAAGGCCAGCATGCTAACCATTGAACCACGGACTTCTTAACAGGTGTTATAACGAGAAGGGCAGAGTGTGTGGAGGACTGTTCATCACCAAATATACAGCATGCAATGTAGTTTCTGTTAGGCTCATAAATGAATGAATGAATGAATGGTGGATAGAGTTAGTGATTGGAGGAGTTACAACAAGAATCATATCAGTGTATTTGCCATGTGAAGGAGCAGAGGAGGCTAAAGTAGACAAGTTTTATGAAGTGCTGAGTAACAGCAGAGTCAAGGTCAACTGCAAGGATAGGATAATATTAATGACCAATTTCAATGTAAGAATTAGGAATAAAACTGCAGAAAATGAGAAGGCAGTGTGTAAATATGGGAAAATATAGAATCTAATAGCAGTGGTAAGCATTTACTGGACTTTTGTGCTAGTATGGGATTAGCAGTTGTGAATTTGTTCTTCACCATTATACATGGGAGGATAGAGACAACAGATCCATAATAGACTACTGATAACTGACTTTGAATTCAGAAAATCTATTAGAAATTAAATCTATTAGAATGAAATTCCAACAATTGCAAACTGAACAGTTGCAAACTAGGTAACACTAGGGATAGGATGAAGAAAATGAAGTCTGTCTGCAAAGGAATAAGGGTAAAAATATTCAGATGAGGAAATTAGCCAGAAGTATATGCATGAGCATGGTATTTTTTTTTTTTTTTTTTGCTAGTTGCTTCACGTCGCACTGACACAGATAGGTCTTATGGCAACAATGGGACAGGAAAGGCCTAGGAATGGGAAGAAAGCAGCTGTGGTCTTAATTAAGGTACATCCCCAGCATTTGCCTGCTGTGAAAATGGGAAACCACCGAAAACCATCTTCAGGGCTGCCGACAGTGGAGTTCGAACCCACTATCTCCCGGACACGAGCTCACAGCTGCACGCTCCTAACCGCATGGCCAACTCTCCCGCTCATGGTATTTTGTCACAATTTGCAAGTTGATTCAAAATTCATTACCACCAATTGATTTCTTGCTTTGGCTGCATCTATTGGTTTCTTTTCCTACAGGATTCTTTGAACAGAAAATATTTTGTGATTTCAATACTGCCAAAAGACGTTTTTATGATTTGATTGCCTTCAAAATGCTTTTCAAATTTTCTAAAGAAATCAGTTAAATTTATGAAAACAGCAACTGGAGAGTATTTTGATGAATCAGGATTTTTCTTAAAAACATAAAATCTGTTTCATTTCCATCAAAGAAAGTGCTGAGAACTTTCTTCAAAATTCAGCTACCCTCTCCAAACCCAGCTACACTTCTTTGAGTACCTTCCAAGCAGTTTTGTTGGCTTGTTTTTGGTACATAGTCTAAAACACATGATAAAATTTAATATATAATATTTAAGTACCCAGAAATAGTTGACTGATACGTAGTATTAGATAAATACTGATTGAGTGGTTTATAAAAGTACATACATATTTGTTTCCATTAATCATTCTTCCTCTTGGACAACCTTCATACCTCATTTCAATAAAAGCAGTTGACAGTGTTTACATTAAGATTTCAATAATATGCATGGTATACCTGTCCACTGAGACTCCCTCCATAGCGTGTGCCCCAGAAGTAAACAGCATTTTCAATAGTGCCAACCACTGTGTATGTAGGTCCACATTTCACCATCTGTTAAACATAGAATCCAATAACATGAATTCATCTCTTTTCTTTCATGCCTGAATAAATCAGATATGACATTGTTGAACTATATATTTATCAATAGAGTAAAAAAGAAAAAAAAATTATCTGGAATAGTGACATACTCCAGATCATAAAATTAACTATGTTTTACCTTTATTGCATATTAGGTTTAATCTACAGACTGGAAATATACTGTATATAGTGTTAAACAAGGAAAACTGCAAATTCTAAGCAGTAGAAATTAAAGTCATCAGGACTATTTGACTAAGAATGAAGTATGGATGAAAATGTCTGTTGTAGTTATTATAGGAAAGTGCAGGCCGATGTTGAATGCAGCCACTTTTCTCGGCGGGGTGGTATTGCCTAAACAAATACCCTAGGCATCAAATTATAATATTAATGAAATGAAATGGCGTATGGCTTTTAGTGCCGGGAGTGTCCGAGGACAAGTTCGGCTCGCCAGATGCAGGTCTTTTGATTTGACTCCCGTAGGCGACCTGCGTGTCGTGATGAGGATGAAATTATGATGAAGACGACACATATACCCAGCCCCCGAAATTAACCAGTTAAGGTTAAAATTCGCGATCTGCTGGGAATCGAACCCGGGACCCCTGGGACCAAAGGCCAGCACGCTAACCATTTAGCCATGGAGCCGGACATAATATTAATAGAACAATACTATTATTTTAATTTGTTCCTTTAACTGATACATTTATATACAGTATTATATGAGGATTGGGGAATAAGTCTTTTCACTAGGGTCTTGACATGTTTTGAAACCTTCAAAATAGATACTTAGTTCGATCACTTTCATAGTCTTGTCATTAAATCTTTGCTTCACTTCATTAACCATGCTTTTCACAAATTTACTTACATTCTTCTGTGAAGCACATATTTCTAATTTCTGCTGCATCCACTTCTTATTTCTTTATTTTCTTTAGCTTTACTTTTTCCAAAGCACATTCATCATAAATATGGTCAATCGTTTATTAAATGTTCAAGAGTTCCAAAGACAAGTACAGGGAGTTATGAAATTTTCAGTGACTGATTTTTAGCAAAATTTTACTCAAGTTTGATATGGCATTTAATGTTTCATCCAAAATCACTAAACCTACATTGAAATTGTAACACACCATATCTAACAAGTACTAAATCAGCACTGTCCTTGTGTATATTTAGATAATCCATCATTGAGGACTTGAGCTCAGGAACACATCATTAACTGCCTCAGTGAATCAGTGATTAGAGTGTCTGATCCTGGCTGAGGCAGTCGATTTTTGCAGGATGGTCAAAAATCTTGGCACCCCATGTCGTTGTTGGTGTGTTAAGATCTCTGGTGTTGCACTCAGTGTCACCCAACAAAATTAAATGAACTCAGCCATAGTATCCATTCCAGTAAAGTGGAAAGTGATTTCTTGTTGTAGATATCCAAGTAATTGTGTAGGCTTTACATAATTTTTCTACATTGATTTTGTTAGCTATTCTTTCATTGCCAGTGTTTCCAGTAATTCTGCCCTAGTACTTGAAGTGATTTATTATTATTATTATTATTATTATTATTATTATTATTATTATTATTATTATTATTATATATAATTCGCTAGGGCCATCAAGGACCACGTTAAGTCTTGTTGCATTTGACACTGAACTTGGCCTTCTTTAGAGCCCAAATTTCCCTCATTCTTTGTGAGTGGGCCTGCTTACGCTCCTCTGTCCAAGGGACACCGTGTCTTCTCTTTGGTTGCTCGTCTCGGTTTAGCCCGTTCGTCAATATTTTCATGCGGAAGAGATCTCTGTTAAGGGCGTCTTCAGCTGAGATATGTAGCATTTGAAGGTCTTCTTTGGTATTTCTAAACCAGGGAATTGTGGTTTTGGGGTTTGAATCAAAAAAGTGAAATATTTCTTTAGTTAACTTTCTTCCGTCCATTCTTTTCAGATGACCATAAAATCGTGCCCGTCTTTTTCTGATTGTGTCAGTAATTTTCTCTATTTTGCTGTAGACTTCCATGTTGGATCTCTTTTGATGGACTCCATTTCAGTACTTTGATCCCAAGATTCCTCTCACAATTTTGCGTTCTCTTTCCCCCAGTTCTTCAAGGAGTCCTTTGTTGGCATTTAGAGACAGGGTTTCGGCTGCATATAGAACTACTGGCTTCAGAACTGTTTCATAGTGATGTATCTTGGTGTTTTGGGAAAGGCATTTTTTGTTGTAGATTGTGAGGGATGTTTGGTAGGCTATTTCCAGTTTGCGTACTCGCTCCTGAAGTGCTTCTTTGTCCAGTTCATTTTTCATGATGATCTCACCCAGGTATTTGAATTTGTCTACTCGGGTGATGTCTCCGTATTTTGTATGGAGTTTTCGTGGAGCCTCTTTGATGTTAGTCATTACTTCTGTTTTCTCAAACGATATCTGCAAACCAGTTTGTTTGGCAATTTCCTTCAAAATTTCAACTTGAGCTCTAGCGGTTTCTATGTCGTTTGAGAGAACAGCAATATCATCGGCAAATGCTAAGCAGTCTGTTGCGATCCCCTTAGATTTGGTTCCTATTCTCAGTGGACTGTAGTTGGTTTCCTATAATCTCACCCGCCAGGTTCCGATGTTTTCAAGAACACAGTTGAAGAGTATCGGGGATAGCCCATCACCTTGTCGGACTCCTGTTTTAATGTCAAAGGAATGCGAGAGACATCCGTGGAACTTCACCTTGGATTTTGTATTGGTCAGGGTGGCTCTAATTAATGCCAGCAGTTTCAAATCAACTCAAAATTCATTTAAGATGTTTAGCAGGACTTCCCGGTCAATGGAGTCGTACGCTTTCTTAATGTCCACAGAGACAGACACATACTGCTTGGACCTTAGTGTACAATATCTGATGGTCGTTTTGAGATTTTGTATCTGTTCAGCTGTTGAGCGACCTTTTCTGAACCCTCCTTGGTATTCACCTATTTGATGTTCGACTTGTGCTTCCAAATGCTCCAGGATGGCAAGTGATAGAATTTTGTAAGTCACGGGTAGCAAAGATATTCCTCTGTAGTTGTTGATGTTCTTCATGCTGCCTTTTTTGTGTAATGGATGGACCAAAGCTATTTTCCAATCTTCGGGTAGGATCTCCTTGTTCCAAATTTCTTCTATTTGCTTTTGCAAGATATCAAGTGATTCCTCTGGGGCATATTTCCATAGTTCTGCTACTACTGAGTCTTCCCCCGGCGCTTTGTTATTTTTGAGACGGGCAATGTGGCACTTGATTTCATCTCTGTCGAGTGGTCTGGAATCTGGGTACCTGAGTAAGGGTTCCTTGGTTTCAATGGGGCTTTGCGGTTTAGAGCAATTAAGTAAATTCTTGAAGTAGTCTGCCAGAATGCTGCAATTTTCTTCATTTGACGTCGCCAGTGAGCCGTCATTTCGCTCAAAGCATAGAGATGGTGGTTTATAGCCAGTGAGTTTGCATTCGAAGGCTCTGTAGTACTCTCTGCTTTCATTCTTCCCAAAGTTTTGTTCTATCTTTTCAATGAGAGATTTTTCGTATTTACGTTTCTCAGTTCTGAACACCCTAGCTGCTTGGGCACGTTGGGTTTTGTAGGTTTCCCAATCATTTTCTGATTTCGTAGAGTAGTACTGTTTCCACGCATTGAGTCTTTCTTGGAGAACTGATTCGCAGGTACCATTCCACCAGGCATGCTTTTTGCTTCTCTTGATTTCTGCAATGTCTTTGGCGGCTTCAACAAGGAGACTTTTGGCGTTGTTAAAGTCACAGTCATTTGGTCTAGCCTTCTCCTGGAACTCCTCGACCTTTTGCCGAAGTTTATCATTGTCGAAGCGTGTGATCTGTTTGGTTGTCTTCCTTGTATTTGCGGGAATTATTTGAATTTGGTAAGAGACATATAATGATCTGAGGCCACATTGATGCCTTTCTTTACTTTGACATTCATAATCTCAGGGCTGTTTCTCCTGGAGATTGCAACATGATCAATTTGGAACTCTCTGAGAGCTTGGACGGGAGAACGCCAAGTCATTTGCTTTCTGGGTGGATGGCGAAAGTGGGTTGACATGACCTGCAGGTTGTGATTTTCGCAAATGGACACCAGTCTTTTGCCATTGGGATTGGTTCTTTTGTGAGCAGGGTAATTTCCTGTAACTTTCTTGTACTTCTGTTCACGACCTAGTTGGACATTGAAGTCACCCAAAAGAAGCTTGACATGGTGTTTGGGGATTTTGTTTAATTTTTCATCCAGTAGGTCCCAGAAATTATCAACTTCGTCTGGATCAGACTTGTTCTTATCGTTTGTAGGAGCATGTGCGTTAACTAGGGCATAGGTTTTGTCTCTGCATTTAATTGTGAGTATAGACAATCTGTCATTCACAGGTTCGAAATTTGCAACCGATTTAAGGATCTTGGTTCTAACAGCAAACGCGGTTCCAAGCATCACAGCTCCATTGAGGATTCCTCTTTGCGCTTTGCTCTTGAAAAATCGGTAGCCTTCGGATTCAAAAATCTCTTCATCTGTGTACCTTGTTTCCTGTAGGGCCATTATGGATATCTGATTTTCCTGAAGAGCTTTGGTGAGGGTTTTCAGCTTGCCAGTTTGTGTAAGTGAATTTATGTTGAAAGTTGCTAGAAAGGTTTTAGATTTTGGCCTGAGTTTTTGACTCTTCGGGTTACACCGAGACGCTCCGACTCATCTCTTGCATGATGTCGAGTCTCCCCCAGAATTCGAACGAGACTCGTGCGCCGTGGCGTTCATGACGAGGGATTTATCCGAAGATTTACCCCCTGGGGTATGTTTCTTGAAATGTTGTGCCATCGTGCTTTTTGACTTGACTTTGCTTTGGACGGGTACCCATCCTTTTACAACTAGGGTTGTTAGCCCTAGAGGTTGCCTCAAGATGTTTTCTGGCTTCTGGTCATTTACCAGTCTTCGCCGTAACCCTGGCAAGGGACCAGTTTTTTTTTTTCACGGTGGTATTTTATTTCCCCAATTCCAATGGGACATGCCCGATGGAGGTAACTGGTAAATCACCACATGGGTATTATTATTATTATTATTATTATTATTATTATTATTATTATTATTATTATTATTATTATTATTAGATGATGATGATATATACAGTGCAGTTAATATATGTCAACTTGTGCCCCCTTCCCCTTTTATCAACAACTGAGCATGGACCCCAATTTTTTTATTTTAGCATATGGCATTTCAGTGCTGGTAGTGTCAGAGGATATATTTAGCTCACCTGGTGACAGGTCTTCCTATTTGACAGCTTTGGATAACTTGCTTGTCTGGGTGTAAGATGATGTTGATAATAAACTATGGAGAGGGTGAAACTGGGTGTTGGCACATAGCCTACTCCTGTCAAATAACACCAAGGGGTCTGCTCAAGACTTAACATCAACTGGCAGACAAATTCTCATCAACAGCATCATATGCCCTCACTCCATATGAACACAGTGGAGAGGTTTGGAATTGAATTCAAGCATTTAGCTTGCAGTCTAATATTTATACCTCCACTCCCCTACCCTGCTGGCCAATATTCTGATGGTGAACTTTTTTCCACAAATGGGACTCAAACCAGCTAACCACTATGTCATACCATAAAGACTTGACATCTTAACAATCATGGCCACCATTAAAATTGGCAGCATCAACAAAAGAGGATGATACTAATTTGTCATTATAAATTTTTGTTTCATTAGCTTGCCATCAATTACTGTGAATATAGATATAAAAACCTTTCTGTTGTATACAAGAATCACGGTATACAAAGCACAACATAAAAGTTTATTAGTTTGTAAATATTTACACAGTACATACAAAAATGAACGAAATTTGACTTGCTGCTTGAAGTGCTGTACACGTTAAATAACAACATAAACTAGTTGACTGATGGTCTGAGAAATATATACAATTATACACTTGGATTCTTATATGTACAATGATATCTATCTTGATAAGATAGGATGCTCGAAGGACTGAATGTTCGTGATAGCTGATGACTATCTGTAGTTTGGAGAATTATAAAGGGAACTTGGAGTAAAGTTCGTGGTAGCAGAATGCTAGGCAGAAATCAAAGAACTTGCAGTGAACTTGTGGTAAAGTTCATGAGTAGCAGAATGCTAGGCAGGATGTATGTCGGTGATACGGGAGGCAGGATAACTTGAGGCGAAGATGTCCTGAGGTGAGACCTCCCAATTAGAATTAGTCCACCTGTTCAGTACACTTTTTTAAGAGGGTATTTTTTAGTATTTATTAATTTATTATTTTTCACCAGACCTGCAGTATACAGATACCAAATTGATCTAAAAAATGAGAAAAATAACAATGTCCAGCATATAGCCAGATTTAAACTACAATGATATGAACAACAGATATTGATAAATGGCCATGCACAACTCCTTACTGGAGATCCAATGGCCTTGGCACTGCGGCATTAACGGCACACATATTTACAAACAGGCAAATTTAAACTGGTAAATTATAATGGCAAGGTTAAATACAATAAAAATGAAATGCGCCACTGAAAGGTGCAAAATTAAATTAAAATGAGCGACAGATGCTGGTAATCGGTTGACTTGACAATGTTGCGCACCCGCTGAGGTTACGCAACATTAACCATTTCCCAGATTTGCCTGCCTGAATAAGCTAGTCTGAAACACAATTCCACTCTTAGCAAACTCAGGCAAGATCACGTTTACTGCTGAGTACGCTGACTTTTATGTTTACACAGGACAGTCCTCTAACATTTAAATTTCTTAATGACATTGTTCAACTTACTCAAGCTGGTACGCTGTACTGTCACTGTTACCACACAAGCATTGCATTGTTTAGAGTTCCATACTGCAATTAATCAATACACCAAATACTCACTTTTCTCAACGTTATACCATCATATTCATCAGTTCATTACTCATACCAAACCTAGAAACCAATAACACTATCAAATAACTCACTAATTACTTATCCAAATCACTCACCAAATACTCACTTCTCTCAACCTTATACCACCACATACATCAGTTCACTATTCCTACCATATACTTTCATCAGTTCACTATTCATACCAAACACGATTCACATAAGTTACAAATAGCATAAAATTACCATACTTCAATCGCTCTCACATATGACCCCCAGTCACCTTTCACCCCTAGCTTATAACATCACAAACCAATTTAACCATTCTCAAACTCCGCCTTAAATCACAGTACCTTAGCCTCTATAATTTTCTCCATCCACACCTACCTAATACCACACTTACTGTTCTATTTACTCTAGTACCATACGCTTATATCTGATACATCTGTTCTAATAATTACACTGCGAACATCAGGTACCAACTATCAATACACCAATTAACTACTTATCTTAGCCTTATACCACCATAAACTTTCCAAACTCATACCTCCCCCTCGTCTCTTATTCATCAAGTTACTATGCATACCAATTAACCACTTTTTTCAGCCTTACACCACCATAAACAAGCCTCCAAACAAATATCATTATCAGATAACCCATTAATTACTTTCCCAGATTACACACCAAATACTCACTCCTCTCAGCCTTATACTACCATATTCATACCAAACACAAAATCACATACAATTAACATCAACTATTATTACACCAATTAACCACTTTTTCCATCCTTGTATCACCTTAAACAAACCTTGAAACAAATAACACTATCAAATAACTCGCTAATTTCTTATCCAAATTACTCACCAGATGCTCACTTCTCTCAACCTTATACCACCATATTCAACGGTATTCATACCAAACACAATTCACATACAAATAGCATTATACCAATTAACCATTTTTTCCCGCCTTAAAGCACCATAAACAAGCCTCCAAACAAATTTCATTATCAGCTAACCCATTAATTACTTTCCCAAATTACACACCAAATACTCACTTCTCTCAACCTTATGCTACCATATTCATCAATTCACTGTTCATTCCAAACGCAGCTCATATGCAAATGGCGTAAAATTACCATACTTCACTCCTAAATCCAATAAACAACTCACTAATTACTTTTCCAAATTTCCTTAGCACTTTCAAACTTTCTAACCTCATACCTCCTATTCGCCTCTTATTCGTACATCGTACCAAGCACCGATTCACATACACTTAACGTAACCATCGCCCATTTCACAAGGATACCATGCTCATCCCTTTTGTTGTCACCCTACATTCTGTAATAATTTTCTTACTTCTTACTAGCTTTATTAGCGTTTTTACTTCTTGTAACATCACCCTTCTCATTTCCACCTATTCTCCACATGTCACTTAAGGTTTTACACCTTCCTTCGTCTATTCTTCCTTCGCCCCTTAAACCTCTGCTCAACCCTCGCTCCATCTTCTTCCAATTTACCTCCGAACATTCCCTTTCTCTCTGGGTCGCCATTTCTTCACTGTTTCCACTCTGCTGACTTTCTATGCCTCTAGCTGCGACTGTGTCTGTGTCCCTAGGCCTACCTAATCTCGTCTCATTATCCACTGCTCCTTCCTTATCGTTGTTTATAATCACACTTTCACTTGGCATCTCTCCCTGTCTCTCTTCGCACATCACACTGATACTTTCGGAATTTACATTTCTTCCATCTCCATCTTCTCCAATATCACTATCTTTCACTTGCCTATCTTCCCCACTAATCTCTATACTTCTCTCTGTTTCTCCGTCTTGTTTCATCCTCATTTCTAGGTCCATCAATTTATTCACAGACCAGATTCTACTCCATCTGCTGCTAGACACCACTAGTTCCTGTCCTCTGATGAATGCTCTCAGCCCATGATGTCTAGCTCGTATCATATGTTTTCTAAGAACTTTTTCATTCCTAATCACTTCAGTTCCCATGTTCCTCTTGATCCATATTTTTTCCTTCTGCATGTTACCTGCATTGCCAACCACAATATCAGCCATCAACGTAGAAAAGAGTTGTACTTCGATAGGCCTGTTGCCTCTAATTCTTCCCACTCTCTACACATAGTTTATGTCCGCTTCACTAAAATTGATTTTCATTTTTCCCTGAATTAGATCCACTACTTTATAAATTGTAAGCACTTTGTCCTCCCTCTTCTCCTTAGGCACGCCATATATAAATAGGCATTTCTTTCTACGATTTAGAGTGTTGACTTCCACTTCTGCTTTCAGTTTCAGCGTCTCCTCTTCTAATCGTCTTATTTTCTCTCTTAATGCTGCTACTTCTTCGGCATTTTTCCTTACTTGCGATGCTGTGTCTTCTGCCCTTTCTCGGAACCATCCCTTCAGTTTTTCAAACTCCCTCGTTTGCTCTTGAATAATATTTTTGAGTTGCTCAAAGGGGCAGACTTCTACAACCACCTCTTTTACAACTTTTCTGATTGCTTCCATGTCTTCCCAGCTCATATTTCCACTGGAAGGTGGACCTGGGTTCAGTTCTACCCCACCAATCCATAGCATTATCATAATCACTGCCGCTGATAGCATTAATTCTCCTTTCATTTCCATTTCTATTTTACACCCTCTTGTCTTCACTTCTTTTTTCTTCTTTTATCCCTGCCATCCTCCTATGATCGCCCTGTATTGCTCCACACCAATCATTGTCTGTAAACTCCTCACTACCTTCCTGCACTCAGCACCTACACTCCCTTCTCCCACTCCAGGGACCCTCTGCTCAATACGTCTGCACTCACCAGTGGCTTAGGCTGAACTGTTTTGAAGAGGGTATCTCCGTGTCTGACATACGGTGTAGTCTGATCGCTGGACACTGTGGAGTGCCTAGAGTGGAGAAGACGTCGCCCAATTTATACCTGCTGGCTGACGTCACACAATTACGTCAGGGCGCTGCAGTCTACACCTCGTGGTATCTAGAAGCGTTGAGGCTGGGCGGGTTGCGGAGCTTGCAGGCGGCGGAGGACACACACAACACTTTCCTTCACTTCTAATACAGTAGTGGAGAGAGCTCAACATACCAAACTAGCAAAGACAATTTACTTTGATTAGAAACATACAGTATATAGATTCACCTGCCATTAAAGAAAATATTTTTCATAGAGAATAGTTTCATCTTGATTATTTAGAAACTCTCCAGTGCAGTAAAATAGAGGTTGAAATTTTGTTTTGTGAGGAATCTCTTCCTTACTAAAAAAGTACAAAAAGCCTCTGTGGTTTAGGCAGCAGCACGCCGGCTTCTCACCGCTGGATTCTGTGGTTCAAATCCCGGTCACTCCATGTGAGATTTGTGCTGGACAAAGCAGAGGCAGGACAGGTTTGTCTTCGGGTACTTCAGTGTTCCCTGTCATATTTCATTCCAGTAACACTCTCCAATATCATTTCATTTCATCTGTCATTCATTAATCATTGGCCCAGAGGAAATGAAATGGCGTATGGCTTTTAGTGCCGGGAGTGTCCGAGGACATGTTCGGCTCGCCAGGTGCAGGTCTTTCGATTTGACGCCCGTAGGCGACCTGCAAGTCGTGATGAGGATGAAATGATGATGAATACAACGCATACACGCAGCCCCCATGCCAGAGAAATTAACCAATGATGGTTAAAATTCCCGACCCTGCCGGGAATCGAACCCAGGACCCTTGTGACCAAAGGCCAGCACGCTAACCATTTAGCCATGGAGCCGGACATTGGCCCAGAGGAGTGCGACAGGCTTCGGCAGCCGGCACAATTCCTATCCTTGTCGCTAGATGGGGGCTTCATTCATTCCATTCCTGACCCGGTAGAATAACTGGAAACAGGCTGTGGATTTTCACTAAAAAAGTACACATTCTAAATTAAAGAAGACAGAGCTTGCTGATTCAACTCCTTTTTGGTTTCACTTTGTTTAATTATTTATGCATGAACAGGAGCATTTAATCCCTGTAATCAACAATTTTCAAGTGCAGTGTCTTGTGCATGTTTCTCTAACTTGGTGTGCTTTTATAATTTTCCTGTGTTTCTAGTAAATTTTTCAAAATTTATTGAAAGGTGTAGAAATTAACACTCTGTCTGTTTTTGTATAGCTTGAATATAATTTTTAAAATGCATTCTATGAAACTTGCAAAAAGCCCCACGCCAATTGTGGTCCAAGTACAATAAATTGTACTTACAGTCCCATTTTCGTTGATATTCAATCTTTCATTCAACATTTTGTTTGGGAAGACGTGAGGGTGGTTGAGAATTAACACACATTTCATTCGAGGATTGAGAAAGAGTAACTCAAGATTCACTAATTCACTTTCACTAGCATTTCTTTCAGTAGATGAATCTTCTGTATTGCACTGCCTCTTATTAATGTTGTTTATAACATTGGTTTTAAGTAACTTTTGTTTGATAAGACTCACAAGCACAATACAACATCACCATTCCACAGCATACAGTTGACTAACTGTTAAAATAGCTGCATGTAGGTGAAATTCATTTGAAAATAATACAGTTGAATTGTATTTTTACTAACACTGGTCACTGCTCATGTGCAGAAGTCTCATCGATACAAGTGTTTCAATTATTTATCAAACTGACTTACAATATGCTGCGATCCTTGTTTTGAAAGTCAAATTGAAGTGGAAGAAGGGTGTATGTCTGCAGCAAAAAAATGAAGCTTATGTCATACCAGATATCTCTACATGTCCATCGTTGAATTTTGATTTAAATTTATTTTTTATTTTTTACATAGGTCTACTACCAGTTATCAAAAGACAATATTAACATTCATTAATTATTTTGGCTTTTAATTATAAATATTATATTAATAAAAACATTGAAATTTTCTGGGGAACTTTTCAGTTTCTGGGAGGGGGATTTCACCCCTAGAAACACTTTCTGAATTCATCACTGGTGCAGGCATCTATGGAATGAACATATGAAAAAATGAACAATGCTAGAAAAGCAAGGAAAAATTTTTGATGGGAAATTGAAAGACAAATACCAGAAGAAAAGTCAACAAATGGAATCTGTGAATTCACAGCTGCAAAGTGCAGAATTGATGTGGCTAAACATTATGAACAAGAATTGTATGACTAGAAAAAGATGAGTAGTTGGAAGCCACACCTTGAAAACTGTAGATGAGAAATAAAATTTATATCATCAACATGATCATCATGTTGTCATTTCTTAAATTCAATTTGAAAATGTCATTTTGGCCTATTAAGACCATGGTTAACATTTGTCAGCCTTTCTAAATTCCCAGTACACCTTCATCTTGATGGAGAATGCAATTACAGTATATGCTCATTGGACCACTTTGCACCAAATCATGTTCTCACTCTTTCTGGAAGATCCTTAATCCTGTGTACGTAAGTCTTAAAGTTACTTCTTTCTTGAACTGGTGTCTTGGAGATACTGATGAGATTCTACTTCACTCCAGTGGAGAGGTACATATTCAAGTCATGAAAAGATCAAGAATTCTTTGAGATATTCTGGTGTTATGCATTTGAGACAGCTGATCATAAAACACAAGCCGGTGATTGCTCATAACAAATGAGATATATTCAAATTGAGAGTTCAGCTCTGCCTTTGAATTCAGGCGATATTTATCTCCAGAATTTTGATATAGGTCGAGGAACTTTCGTTGCAATTTCCTCTCTTTCATTTGGATCCTCTTTATCCTACCATAGTGAGCAGCATATAATGCTTCATGACATACTACTGAGGTGTGGTGGCAGTATTTGGCATGCCATGAAATTGATCTGGACTGATAAGTGGATTGACAGAGATGAAAGGCTGTTTCCATGTGCTTAGCCCAATATTTCAGGGCTTCCTTGTCTGATGCATTAAAAGTAATGATATCTTCAAGATATTTAAAATGAATGTTTGATTATCCCATGTTTGGTAACAAGAAATGTAGTGATGATATGACAGTCAAGAGAAATATAGAGACCTACAGCTTCAGCTACTTCTCTTGAAGTTTCACCCTGGAGGTAGATAATATTGAGGTCATCTGCCATTAAAACTATATCATTTGTAAAAGAAAAGCAGTCATTGTTCACTGCTTTGGATCCAGTACTCAGCCTTATACCATTATTGGGTACTCTGTTCCTCCACTCACAGATGGTCTTTTCAAGAACATAGTTGAAAGGAATGGGTGAGAGCCCATCACCTTCACTATCAACTATAAAGGGTAGAGAAGGGTCCACCTATTCAATACCATAAGCTTGTATATTGTCTTACAAAACTGGGACTAGTTTTGACCCCATATATACTGGGTCATCTCCAGCCACCTACAACTGGAAGACATATGCACACATTTAACCAATAATAAACACTTTGGTATGCCACAATTTACAATCTTAATTTAAAACATTGATGAAGTCCGAACAACACATCCAAACTTGAAACTAAATGACATATGAAAACTGTTGTGCTTGATTTCGAACTATGTCGTCGCTCCTACAGCAGCCAAATGTTCCTGAATTGATCTGGGAGTTGGCATCCCTATCTGCAAAGATGAGTAACTTGATTTATATGTTTGTTCAATGTAATATGGGTAATGACTTTTAAGTAGCTTGAAGGGGAACATTCGTAATTTGAATAGGTATTCCTTTTCATCATATGTAGTGATCTATTGTTTAATTTAGTTTGAAATGAATGTCCCTATGTCCTTTGTAAGTTGCATGCATCTGATACGGACACCTTGACAAACACTAGTCTTAATCTCAAAGGATCTAGAGATTTCTCCTATAAATTTAATTTATGAATAGGCCTTGGTCAGAGTTTGTTTAATGATGGAATGAGTCTTTTTGTCCATGCCCATCTCCTTGAGGATATTAAGCAGACTGAACCAGTCAATTGAGTTATAGGCTCTCTTGAAATCAATACAAGCAGTCTGGTGCAAAGAGATCTCTTAAGGAAAAGATCTGTTCATTGTAGGACTGAGACTGGCTTGATGTTCACTATCAAAAACAGGTTCAGTGCAACTTTGAGATGGTTTTAACAGGATTTTATAGGCAACTTATGCCTCTGTAGTTACAGTATTAACATTTTCTTTGCTGCCTTTTGTATGACAAGAATGTATAAGAGCCAATTTGCAATTCCTTAGGAATAGATTATGATTACACAAAGAGTTCTTCCATTTAGGCAACAAAATTTGGACCAGCCATTTTCAGAAGTTTGGCAACTATGGAATTCTTGTCTGATGTCTCATTGGTGGGGAGAGATGCAACGATTTGGGTGATTTCTTCTCGACTAAGAGGAAGAGAATCAAGAAAATAAAGGATGGACCAGAAATTATAATCTTTAATACTGGAGGAGGGCAGTTGTGTAAGAACTAAAAATATTTAGCTAATATTTCATAATATTGTCATGATTATGCAGTAGAAGATTACCATTTTTGTGTGGGAAACATAGTTAAGGGCTTGGTAGCCTCTAAGTCTAGATCTGAAAGTAGGATAAAACAAGGAGTTTTGTTCCTCCTGAAAGTACAATGGTCTTGAACTGATGCTTTTCATAAAACCTTTTGCTTTATGGATCACTTTAGCAGTCTATTATGCCGGCTCCGTGGTGTAGGGGTAGCGTGCTTGCCTATTACCCGGAGGCCCCGGGTTCGATTCCTGGCCAGGTCAGGGATTTTTACCTGGACCTGAGGGCTGGTACAAGGTCTACTCAGCCTATGTGATTAGAATTGAGGAGCTATCTGACGGTGAGATAGCGGCCCCGGTCTAGAAAGCCAAGAATAACGGCCGAGAGGATTTGTCGTGCTGACCACACGACACCTCGTAATCTGCAGGCCTTTGGGCTGAGCAGCGGTCGCTTGGTAGGCCAAGGCCCTTCAAGGGCTGTAGTGCCATGGGGTTTGGTTTGGTTTGGTTTGGTTTAGCAGTCTATTTATGTTGGAGGAAGAAGTCTTCAATTGTCCTGGCTCATTCCAGCAATTCCAGACTTGAGAACAGTTTTTGAGAGCTTCATTACAAACTGTTCAGTCCACCATGAGTGTTTTTTTTCCTTCTTGCTAAATTCATTCTAGAGTAGCAGCATCTTGAACTTTCTTGGAAATGTCTTCTCACTTATGTGATTTTAGAACTTCAAGTAAACAACTTCATCATCCGTATCAAGCTGTCATGAGCCTTTATGTTTTTCTACAAAGAAATACTACGAGTCTCATCAATTTTGAGATCTGCTAATGGGTTTTTCAAGAACACAATACAATAAGAAGACACATTTTACCCTCGTTTTTTATTGAGCATGTATAAGTGTATACAAAAACATTTTAGTTGAACATTATGACGAACTGTGACAGTTTACATAAGTTTTTTAAGTTTGTAGTCAGCAAAAATCATTGTGCTTTATACTCTTCTTTTAACACAACTCAATTCTCATTATTACTGTATCTCTAAGCTATTGCCTTCAGTAAAAAAAAAAAAAAAAAAAAAAAAAAAAAATCTTAATTAGAAACACTTGCCCAAAGAATATTCAGAGAATAATTCTTGTACTTTGCATCATTATACTCACAGTGGCAACTTTGTCCGCCATTGATTTAACCATTGCTGGACTGTTCCCTGTATTTCGTGCATGTCCACGTCCAAGCTGACCTTCTATATTGCGGCCAAATGTTATAACATGGCCACTCTCTGTCAGCACTGCACTGTGATACATTCCCAGTGACACATCAGCTACCTTGGCACCGATGCCCTTCACACGGGTGAGAATAAGTGCCTTATCCATGTCACTCCCTTGCTACAACATATATTTTCATAGGGTTACTATGGCAAGAAGACAGTTTATTTTCACTGAAAGGAAAGCTATTTGAAAGGAAGGTTGACATTATCAGACACTAGTTATTAAGATCAAATATATATATATAATAAACTATAACGATAACATATTACGAACACATAAGTAATGGAAAGGAAAAATCAAGTTGTATATCAAAATATAGGACCATGAATATGAACACAAAATAAGATGAACACAAGAGTAGGGCGAGGGAAGGCAAAATGATGCAAAAGGAAAATCAAGTCATGTGTCAAGTCATATAGAGAAGATGAACTGGGAATTACGAGGAGAGATCCCATGTGTTTGAAGATGTGGAAATCATCCTTGTCCTACTGTATTTTTATGTTTATCCAGATCTACTCTTTCTATTGTTCTCACTTCCCACACTGATCTATCACTATGTTAATCCTATTACATGTTGCTATTCATGGTCTTATCTTTCTATATATGACTTGACATTACACACAGAGATAGAGTTAACAAAAGAACGATACTGAGTTCACTACTGTTTTTAACAGTAAATTATTTACCCAGTTGAAGTACTTTCATCCATTTTTGAATGGCCGTTCTAAGCAAATGACTCCTCAGACAGGAATGTTTAATATTTTGTGTGTGTTACCAACATTTTAGTGGAAAGGGAATTTTTGTATGATGTGGTTGTACAGCTTGTGTGATTTGAAGAAGTAAGTTATTTAGCACAAAAGTAAAACTGTTGTCTTGAGACATATAGACTGTCAGAATTAGGTTATTATCTATATATATAAAATAACTTGTCCTGACTGACTGACTGACTGATTCATCACCGCCGAGCCAAAACTACTGGACATAAAGGAATGAAATTTTGTGGATACATTCATATTAAGATGTAGGTGCTCGCTAAGAGAGGATTTTTGGATATTCCTTCGCTAGGGGGGTGAAAAGGGGGTTGAAATTTTAAAAGGAGTGTATCTATATCTCAAAACATTACAAGTTTACAGGTGTAAAAATTGGTATTTAGGATCTTCTTTAAAAATAAGGAAACACGTATTTTTTTGTTTTCAGAAAATCCCAATAGGAGGGGTGAAAAACGGTGAAAAAGGGGTTGAATGCCTTTAATCAGGATACCGGTACTTATATATCAGAAACTGAAGATATTACAGACCTCAAAATTGGTACTTTTGATCTCTTTTAAAAATAAAGAAACAAGTATTTTTTTGTTTTTGGAAAATCCAATTAATGGGAGGGTGAAAAGGGGGTGAATTTTTAAAATGAGTGAATCTATATCTCGAAACTTTTAAAGTTTGCTGATGTAAAAATTGGTATTTAGAATCTTCATTAAAAATAAAGAAACACGTATTTTTTTGTTTTCGGAAAATCGCAATAGGAGGAGTGAAAATGGGTGAAAATGGGTTGAATGCCTTTAATGAGGCTACTTATATCTCAGAAACTGAAGATATTACAGACCTGAAAATTGGTGTTTGGGATCTCCTTTAAAAATAAAGGAGCACTTATTTTTTTGTTTCTGGAAAACCCAATTAAGGGTGGGTGAAAAGGGGGGTAATATTTTAAAATGAGTGTATCTATATCTCAAAACTTTTAAAGTTTATAGATGTAAAAATTGGTATTTAGAATCTCCTTTAAAAATAAAGGAACACGTATTCTTTTGTTTTCGGAAAATCCCAATAGGAAGGGTGTAAAAGGGTGAAAAATGGGTTGAATGCCTTTAATGAGGCTACTTATATTTCAGAACCTGAAGATGTTACAGACCTGAAAATTGGTATTTTGGATCTACTTTAAAAGTAAAGAAACACGTATTTTTTTCGTTTTTGGAAAATCCAAATATTAGGGGGTAAAAAAGGGGGGGTTAATTTTTTAAAATGAGTGCGTCTACATCTTAAAACTTTAAAATTTACAGATGTAAAAATTGGTAGTTAGAATCTCCTCTAAAAATAAAGGAACACGTATTTTTTTGTTTCCTGTTAATCCTAATAGGAGGGGTGTAAAAGGGGTGAAAAATGGGTTGAATGCCTTTAATGGGGATATATATATCTCAGAAACGAAAGATATTACAGAACTGAAAATTTGTATATGGGATCTCCTTTAAAAATAAAGAAACACGTACTTCTTAGTTTTTGGGAAATCCAATTAATGGCGGTTAAACAGGAGTGACAAATTGGGGTGAATTTTTTGAAAGACTATATCTACAGAATATCTTGGAAACGTAAAATGTTACAGACGTAAAAAGTGGGTGTTTGGAATCTCCTGTAAATGTAAATCAACATATGTGATTTGTTTTTGGAAACTCCACTTAAGGGGAACTCAAAAGGGGTGAAATTTTAAAATGAGAATTTTTACAGTATATCTAAAAAAAACTTAACATGTTACAGAAGTGAAGGTATTTTTTATCTCTATTAAACATAAAGACACGTGTGTTTATAGTTTTCGGAAATACCACTTGGGTGGAGGGGGGTGGTAAAAGTGACTGAAAATGGTGTTGAATTCTTTTAATTAGGCTACTGATATCACAAAAATGAAGACGTTACAGACATGAAATATGATATTTGCAATCTGCTTTAAAAGTAAAGAAACACGTATTCTCGGAAAATCCAATGAAGGGGGGGGGGAAGAATTGAAAAATTAATTGGCTTAATTGTATGAGAATACATACATCTAATAAAAACTAAAGTTGTTACAGACGTGAAAATACGTATTTGGATCTCCTTTAAAAACAAAAAAAAACAAAAAAAAAAAAAAAGCGTTTTGGTGGGGAAACCATCTTGGAGGGCGGGAGTGTAAAGGAGTTGAATTCCTTTCATGAGGACACATAAATCAAAAACTGAAGAAGTTAGAGTCGTGATCATTGGTATTTAAGAAGATCCTTTACTATTAAAGAAACAAGTATTTTTTGTGGGAAAATTCACTTGGGGGGGGGGGGGGGTAGTATTGTGATATGAAGTGCAGAAAGTAAATTATTTTTATTGGGATACTTAAATCTCAAAACTGAGGGTAATAGATGTGAACATTGGTGTTTGGAATCTCCCTTAAACATAAAGAAACAAGCATTCTTTTAATTTGGGGGGGGGGGGGGTGGCGGTAAATAAACTTAACGGCGGCGGGGTGTAGAAGTAGGTGAGACCAATTGATTTTAGCTGTTATTAATGTACTTATAAGGATCCTCCGTTGCTCAGGCGGCAGCGCGCCGGCCTCTCACAGCTGGGTTCCGTGGTTCAAATCCCGGTCACTCCATGTGACATTCGTGCTGGACAAAACGGTGGCGGGACAGGTTTTTCTCCGGATACTCCGGTTTTCCCTGTCATCAGCCATTCCAGCAACACATAATAGTAATAATAATAATAATAATAATAATAATAATAATAATAATAATAATATTCCGGACCGTCGTCAAATATGCGGACCACGCTGGAAACGGCTCCTGGACGGGTAATGACTAAGAATGCAGTCCGGCCGCGGGTTCAGTGCCGCCAAGGCACCCAATATGACACCACGCCGGATCTCCTGAAGGATTTTATCCATATTAAAAATGATTATAGGAAAAGATGGCAAAGATTTACGGACCCATCTGACCGGGAGGAATACCTGAGCCTAGCCCGGGAAGTACGAAATCGATTGCTGGAAAGGAAGATTGAAAAATGGGAGGAAACGTGCCGTAAAAATAATAGAAAACCAGTCAGATCGGGAATTTTGGTGGATTCTCGTAGAAAACGAGTCAGATCACGAATTTCGTCGGATTATATATCTAAAACAATAAGCATTCAATTATAAATTTCAGTATAATACCGTAGCGAAGCACGGGTATCTTGCTAGTAAGATATAAAAATCATTCCATATTGACGGTTTTCACTTTACAAAGGAAACTGAATAGGCAGACATATTAAATTTCCTTTGGAAAGAAAATCAGGTTATACAATTTTGTGGTGAGAGAGGCAACGTAGGGGGAAAGTTAACATTCTACCACAATGCCCAAATTCATCACATTTCTCTTAGCTGTCTGCTTGAGGGACCATCATACTTGTTGCTTCTACCAGCTACGCTCATACCGACAAGATATATATAGTGTTTTCATAGAGTGCTGATGCACTCCTGTTGTCTTATGGGAAACCAGACACAAATTATTATTGGTTGAAATTCATATCAAACTGGAAGGAATTCCATGTTTGTGAAGCTGCAGGTAAATGCTAGTTTTTTTTTTATAAACTTATTATTAATACTACCTTAAAGATTTTTTCTGTTTCTTATGTCTCATTATTTACTGTATGCCATGCTGATGTTGAGACTTAAGTTTATTGTCAAAGTACAAGGCAAGTTCCAAAAGGGTTGCCGTCCTTCCTGCATGTCACATTTTGGTAAATGAGAGTGCAGTCAGTCATACCATTCCTATACACCCATAGATAATGCATCAACTTGAAAACTATGTAATCAGATTGAAAAATAGTAAAACAATAAAACTTACCCCATTAGAGTAAGTGTTGAAAATACACTCCCTCAGCCTGTAGACAAACATTATAGAGTGTGATGATTATCCAGTTTGCTCTTGTAATTCAGACTCATGAATCTTCAAAATTTTGGTGCAAAATGTACGGTATTTAAAAATCTGTAGCACACAAAAATATACTGTTCAGCACTTGATTCAGAGACCATGATTTGCATTAAACCAATCAGCTATTGCTGTATAAGAAGCAATCATGCTGTACACTGTACGGAAACTTACCGCAGACTAGCTGAGACCATGACATCATCGGTCAAGTGACTACTGCATAAAATCCACTCGCCTAGACACGGCTCAGGAAATAACTGGCAATTCCACAGAGGCTCTGACTGTACTTATTACTGAACACAGACTATTGGATCTTAAAATTCTTATACTGTCTACATATTTTCTAATAGGTAATTAATTGTACAATCTATGGAGGTTAAATAAATAAATGAATGAATGAATGAATGAAATGATGGATTCTGTGTTATATTTGAGTACACTGATTAGTTTTATATAACATTTTGGAGCTTACACTGTACTTGAGTTTGTAAATATCAGACAATCTATGAATATCTCTTTGTTGGATTTTGTTTCTGGGTTGAATTCTGTTAAGGTTTCTTTCTATTTTCTCTTAATACTGTCTTACACTAGAATTTTTCTTTACTAGGAGTCAGTTACTTTAGATAGCTGTTAAAAGTCAGTTGAATGAGCTTCTAAAAGTTAATTTATCAACCATTCAAAACATAATAAAGTCAGCATAAATTTTTGTTAGCTATCTAAATAATGACTGAGGTTGCACCCAGAGGCTTTGTTCCTGTCTATTACTACAATTTTTGCTTGCAGAATCACTTTATGAAAACTTTGCTGTCTGTTGTGTCTTACTGCTTATCCATTTTCTTGTTTTGCTATGTACTGCATTAAAAATGGAGCACTTTAGCTCTCTGTCCTATTAGTAGAGGTTGAGAGTTTTTGTTTTCTGTGGTTCAGTTCCAGCTCCCACCTGTGTTGTTGAGTACAACAGGTGACAACTTCTCTCCACCAATGTTTATCCCCTGTGAGCAAGTCCTCTGGTATTATTCTTTTTATTTCCTAGCATTTTTTCTAAGTTATCAGGGTTCAGTACAAGTGTGGATTTAGCCATGTTTTTTGGCTGGATGCCCTTCCAGATGCAAATCCTAAGTGGAGGGATGTGTTCACTATTGCGTGTTTCTGTGGAGGTTGGTGGTGTGATGTGTTGAGTGTGGGTAAAGATGTGCAAAAAGATGATCAAAATACCCAGCCCCCAAATGAAAGGAATTAACCAAACATGGTTAAAATCCCCAGACCAGCCACAAATGAAACCTGGGGCCCTATGAACTGAAGCTGACCATTCAGCCAAGGAGCCACTGTTTGTTGCCTGTACTACTATATGAGTAGTATTAAATAAATATTCAAAGTAAATACATTTTTAAAATTTAATAATATACAAAAGTGCGCATTAAATATTTAACAGCTTCTCTTGAAATGAGGCTGTAATAAGTAACAATATAACTCAGAATTTTGCTTTAAACATGTGCCTTGATTTTGATTTTCTATAGAATAATTCTTTGCGCTGTAATATTATTTCCATTGTCACTAACTGGGAAATGTCGATCTGTAGTAAAAACAATGATAAATTATCAGAATATGACTAGGAACACTTAATAGGAAAAACAGGTCGGCATTGGAATAGGGAGCAATAGAAAAGAAGACAAGGACAAACAGGAACACTTTAAAGGACAAGAACAATTTCCACATCTTCATACACTGCTGTCTTCAAATAGCTGGGTTCTCATTATTAACAGTACTTTCACATCCATTTATTCTCAGTTCTCGATGAGCTCATTTCTACTTTCCAGTTTCATTGAAGGGTGAGCATCAACACTGACAGACAGCTTGACACATCTTCTCTCTTGGTGTGGGAAGTGTAGGATAAGATGAAAGTCAGATAAATACAAGAAAAAGTAATAGAAAAAAAAAGTTATGAGTACTGGTAGTGGAAAGAAAGCTAGGAATGATGCTGTCCTATCATGTTTATTCATGTTCCTGTCTTTCTGAACGTGACTTGATTTGTCACTTGTTTGTTCCTTTTCATTACTTATAATAATAAAAAATGACAATGTTAGTAAGAGTTTCCTGGGGTCGTAGATTGTGTTCTTATTGAGGTTGAAACTTCAGTGACACTGCGTACTATGCCCAGCATTTTCTAAAGTCTGCTCTCTCTCCAAATCTCAGTAGCAGACCAGAGCTGTGTCAGTGTGCCCAATATGTATAGCAGTGGTGAGACGTCCTGTGGAAGTTTGCTATCTTGAGGTGGTCAGCACTGGTCAGTACTGGTTAGTCTGGTGTTGTGGAGACTGGCAGCTAGTTGGTTGTTCTTTTCCCTTGCTGTTCCTTGCTCCTGTGTACTGCTTTCTTTACTTTTACTGTTTCTTTGTATGGGTATCTGGGTTCTATATACAGTAAAACCTCATTAATTCAAAGTTGTTTGGACTAAAAAATCGGACTTCGAATTACGTGATTTTGGGTTAACCACCAATTCGTAATTCAGAAATACCAACCCTTGCCGTGTTACAAAATATTCTAAGGCCTATTACTGCATGCAGTTAACCTTGATTCACAGTTTAAACCTTTCAAATGCAATGAAAAAAACCTATTTCCAAAATGCATCCAAGAAGGTGCATTTAGAGTATTCAAATAATGCACTTGGATAACTCACTGATAAACATAACGCAAGGAAAGAAAGAAAGAAAGAAAGAAAGAAAGAAAGAAAGAAAGAAAGAAAAAAGCACAGTTCAAAGACAAGGAGAAATCTGTGCAGGCTCCCATGTACAAGTGCTTCTTTATTCATTGGATTACTGTACTGTATGCATTTTAAATGTCCTGTACTTGCACAGAAAGTACCTGATGCCCTTAAAACATTGTGGCGATCCTTGATCGTGGCTAATCGAACTTTCCTATGACAAGGGGGGGGAAGTCTCTCACTTCCTTCTGCATGACAACACAATACAGTCACTCTATCCTTGTACGATTTCCTGCCATGGCACTTCTCCCATACTCCAGAAATGTAAACACTTGCCACATCACAAAGTATTCTAAGACCCATTAATGCATGGAATCACCTTGATTCACAGTTTAAACATTTCGAATGCCATGGAAAAAAACTATTTCCAAAATATATCCGACAAGGTGCATTTACAATGTTCGAATAATGCACTTGGATAAATCGCCGACAAACATAACCTCACGCAATGAAAGAAAAAATCACATGATTCAAAGATGAGGATAAATTATGCTGGTTCCCCTTTGCAAATGCATATTTTCTTGATTACTCTACCGTTTAAATTTTTAGATGCCTTGTACTTGCTCGGAAAGTGCCTGATGCCCTTAAAACATTGTGGCTTATCAAACTTTACTATGACGAGGGGAAGAATTCTCCGCTTCCGTGTGCATTGCAACACAGTACAATGAAACCCCCCCCCCCCCCTTGTACGATTTTCCGGCTGGCACTTTCTCCTTTAAAACCATAAGTCCGTTTGGGCTCGGCATTAAAAGAAAGCAATGCAGTTTCATCGGCAATGACAATATTGTTCGGTGCCTACGAATTGATTATATGAGCCACGCCTTTTCGTCAACTGTCGGCATCGTCATTGTTAATGGAAAATTCTAAATTCCCATGGATGAAATTAGATATTTTTCACCAATAGAGATGTAAGGCTTTTCAGGCATTTGCTTACATCTGATATGTTTTTGACATTTTTGACATGCTCTATTGGTGAAAAATATCTAATTCCCTCCATGGGAATTTAGAATTTTCCATTCGGAATTGCTAGGCGGGCAATAATTCCATTGTGGAGATTTATCTCCCATATGCAGTTATCAGACTGTGCCTCTTATAAGGGCTTCTGATAAGTTCACCTGCATAAACCCCAGCGTCAGTAATGCTGGTAATAGAGCAAACGCCTGAAAAGCCTTACATCTGATATGTTTTTGACATCGCCATTGTTTGCAGATTCTGTTTCTCCACACACTGCCAGCTGCGTGATATTACGGTGTTTCTTCAAAATGTTGAATACAAAAGAATTCCGATTTCACTCAAACTTAGCAATTATGAAGCACACTGTAGACACACCGAAGTATGTGAAAGTGCAGAAAGCTACCCCTGCATATTCCTGAAGACGCGTTCTATCATGACGCAGATAAATTTTGAATTTAAATTACTCTGTAACATACTATTGTTTTAAAATGTAAAGGCAGTTTCGAATTCAAAGTCTGAATTTCGGTAATGGGGCCGACATTGTACCTACTTCAAATGACGAATTATCCATATTTTGAATTCATTAATTTAAATAACATGCTAAACCATATCTCATGTTTCTGGAAACGAGAGCTTCTTCGAATTAGACAGGATTTTGAATTAACCGATTTTGAATTATCAAGGTTCTACTGTACCTGTTCAAGTTTCTTCCTTCCTGTTCAAATTGTTACTCTGTTTGAAAATAGGCATAGGCCACCACCTCAGACCAACCAGCATCAACTCACATAGTACACTAAAATTCTGAACCTGGCCACTGATATATACAGTCAGAGAGCACAGATATGGCATCAGTCTATTACTGACCTTTGGAAAGAACGTACCCTTGAAAATGCCATGATCAGTATCTGGTGAATTATTAAGGGCTTCAGTTCCAATTGGATGACTGTTGGCTGTGAAAGGCTAAGCAGCCAAAATATGTTTAAAAGAAAGTTTTAAAAATCTGGATACATAATATGAAGAAATCTTGAAAATCACTGAAATAGGCAAAAATATGTAAATATACCCTCAGAGATAATTTTCAGTGGATTAAATTTGTCAAATGTTTGTTTCTTAGGTTTAAAAAAATGATGTTCTGTAAAACATATAAAATATAATTGCAATACCTGAAAATACCCAATGCTAAAGATATTCCATTACCTTGATGCTCACTGAGAGCAATCTTAGATTTCGGTCTCCAAGTCCTAGCTTGTTATATGTATTACGACCACATGCCAACATTGCACCTTCTGTTGTAACAACAGCAGTGCCGTCTCCTCCACATCGGACTGTCCGAAATACACAATCAGATGGCAATGGTACTTTCATAGGGATACAGCTGCAACATAGGTGTACATACTACACATTTAATCATGTAATCAAGTTACAGAAGTCAAGGATGATATTTGGAAAAGTTTGTGATGAGAGGTTCAGATTTTGTGCATTTTATAGGTCATCAGACTTGCGGAAAGATAAATTGAAATGCAATTTTAAAGCCAATTTTGGAACTATCTGAAAATAGGCTTTTGAAATTACTTTATGCATATGTACATGTGAATATATCTCTTTCTCTTTTCTATCAGTTTCTAAATGCCTGTGACTATGACTGGATAGTGTAGTGACAAGTCAGCCAGTAACTTAAAAGAGAGTACAGGGTATTACAAAAGATTTCAGGTAACAGATGGTTTGATGGGTTAGTACAATCAAGAATTATGTATCAATAACATTATCAATTAAAAACAAAAGCTTACTGTTTTACAAGCACATTCTCTGCATGACCAATGACCAACTGAATTAGAAAATCTGGAATTTCAAAAAACCAATGGCAACAAAGTTGAAATATTTGAATGTTATCTTCAAGAATTTGAGGAAGATCTGAGACAGATTGGTATCCCAGAAAATAAAATCAATAACAGTGATGAATTTGGACAAATGGTCAAAACCTATCATAGTTTTAGAGTGGAATCAGAACCCAGAAAATGGGGGAGCCTCTGCGAGAAAAGCAGAAGAAGGAACTGATCAATGGGGTTAAGAGGTACGGGCAGGATATCAAACCTGGCAAACAAAAATGATCTAGACACCAAAAATGAGATTAGTTGTTAACATGCAGTCCATAGAAGCCCAGTTCAAATGTTTAAGAAAGAAAAATAAATTAATAAGTTAATATAACAAAATTAGGTGCAAATGTTTCACACAAGTGACTCTTCTTGCATTAATTAAATGTTATTTTTCTATATAAATTTCATTTTACAGTTCCAGTTTCCTGGGTACTGTTGGCGAGATTCTTCCATTCTGTCTTATTGAGATGTGTTCTGTTGTTAATGACGTCCTCCAGTGTCCTTCCCCGATCTGCAATGTCCATCTTTATGATGTCCATCCAAGGGTTCTTGGTCTTCCCACCATCCGTTTCCCTGCCACATGTCTCTCCAAGTTACATATGCTGTCCTTGTTGACTCCATTCTCATTACATGCCCAAACCCCCAAACCACCAGCTGACCCGATCTAACAATGATGTGACAATCCCAGCTTCCTTCCTAATCACATCATTCCTTAACTTGTCCAGTTTGGTTTTTTGAATTGTAGACCTAAGGAGCTTCATCTCAGATGCCTGCAACCTTGATGAGTCTTTCTTAGTGAGGGTGCAGGTTTCAATACAATAGGTTAAGATTGGTATGAAGTACTGATTGAACATCACCAGCTTTGATTTTGTTGGTACTTTGGGATTGAGAGAAGTGTTCGTACTTTCTGGTAAAACTGAGAGCTCTTCTGCACTCTATTTGTCACCTCCTTTGTGACTAGTGTATCTCGAGATATTACACTGCTGAGGTATGTAAAGCTTTCCACACTTTCTACGTGGATGGTTTCCTAGCAGTTTCACATGAATGGAATACAACTTGCCTAAATTACTATTTGTCAGTATCTTAAATCAATGTAGCAGCTGTAAACAATATTTTAATTTGATAACTTTAGAATCAATTGAGCGATAGCCACAAAAATATGGTCGAAGATAAGGACTTTACTTTCCCCAGTTATAAGTTCATGACCTTGATAAATTGAGTTTTGTGAATCATATATAATTTGGCATTATTTAAAAAGAAGCTTAAGGAATGCAATAATAATAATAATAATAATAATAATAATAATAATAATAATAATAATAATAATAATAATAATAATAATAATAATAATAATAATCGTATGGTCTCAGCTATTGAGTGCAGGCATTTTGATCTGATGCTGTTCAGCTGCCTGTGTGTCAATTTTGATAATCTGTTTTACTTTACTAGATGATAGAAAAACCAAAACTCTTGTGAGTATGCTATTGCTGAGCTTTAATTATGCTAATTTCGTTGGATAAACACATGATATGTCAGGAGCAACATTTTACATATAAATTATAAACAGAAAAGTTTTCCACCTATTCAATACATAGTTATATTTACAATGCATGAATTTACATTACATGGGACTAGTTTCAACCCTACTCGGGTTCATCATCAGCCATATTTAAACAATACACAATATTGTACGAAATCCTAAAACATGTTTCTAAGCAGTAAGAACATTATGAATATATAATTAACACTATGATGTGTGGTTGAATTAGGTGAAGTGCTATGGTGCTCAAAATGTTGCAAATGAAAGTGAAATATTACGAGTGACATAGGTGAGCAATATATAATACAAAGTACACTAAACATGTTAAAAAGTCTGGGTATAAAAGTACAAATGAGGTGCTTTATGTTGTAGATCAACTTGAGTAAAAGTTTTTGGACACATGATGTTTCATATAGAATTCAGTAGGTCCTGGTAATATATTATGGTTGTGCACTGAGTACTATGGTACTAAGACTGAACAATATAACGTGACACATACAATAAAATTATACAAGTATGTACAAATGTATGAGATTCTCTCTAGAAGAATCAGTTCATAACTCTTGACAACATTTTATATGCCAAGATGCGTATCTTCAAGTAAAAGGGAAGATGCCAGAGAATGTGGGAACTATAGAGGCATTAAACTCAGTTCACATACCCTTAAAATTTGGGAACCCATCATTGCAAATCACATCGAGAATATTATAAACATCCATCTAGATCAGTGTCGGTTTGCAACTTGTGATGCAATTTGGACTCTCTGGATATTGACAGAGAAACACTATGCACCTCACAAGGATCTCCACATGGCGTTCATCGATCTAGAGATGGCGTTCGACCATATTCCAAGGGATGTTATCTCGGCAGCATTGCAACATCAAAATGTTCCCAAGGAATATATGAGAATGATCCAGGACATGTGTGTCTGTCCCTCTATGAAAGTGAAATCTATTTCAGGTATCTCTGGATTTGATGTGTTGACATACCGTACATCAGGATTCAGCCATGAATTCTATTCATCACTGTCATTAACTGTCTGACAGAGCAGCTGATGCCAGAACTACCATGGACTCTTTTATACATGGACAACATCATGCTAGTTGGTGAAATGCGTGAAGAGGTTGAGGCAGTCTGACAACTTTGGAGGGAAGAATTGGAGACAAATGGACTCAGAATTAGTTGGAAAAAGATGGAGCATATGTTCTGTAACTTTACCAAGCCAGAAGTTCAAGGTCCACCTAATACAGTCTACCTAGCAGATGTACACTGGTAATGATGGAAAAATTCTAGTACCTGATCTGTGTTATTGCCACTGATACCACAACTGATGATGACATAAAGTACCGCATCAATGCTGGATGGACAAAATGTCATTTGCTGACAGGTGTCTTGTGTGACAGGCAATTACCTATAAGGCTGAAACGCAAGATATGTAAGACTGTCATCAGACCTGCCCTCATTTATGGCTATGAATGTTCGGCAAGGCAGAAGAAGCATGATCAGAAAATGCACATCATGGAGATGTGGATGCTGCGATGGTTAGCAGGTGTCACTCTGTCCGATAGATTGGGCAATGAACATGTGTGAGGATAATTTAATACTGTTCCTATCAGTGAGAAAATGGAGAAGCGAAAGTTGCGTTGGTACAGGGACGTACAACATTGAGATAAAGATCATCCCGTACAGAGAGCTCTTGCCATCAAGGAGCCAAGGAGAGGACGAGGACATCCTAGAGCAACGTACTGATAAACAGCCAGAAAGTCTTTGAAGAGAAACGGCATTCCAGTGGTGCAGACATCAAACTAAAGGGAATATTTTCTGAGGATCAGAAGAGCCAACCCTGAGTGATACTTGGAAGTGTCTGTTATTGGCACATAGATAGCCAGGGAAAAAGAAGCATCAAATGACAAGGAGTGCTGAACTGACTTTTTTCTGCCCTTGAAAAATCTGACCTCTACTACTGAGTTTGAACCTTCAGTCTTGGGATATGATGGCTGACACCCTACCACTATCCCACAGGAGCAGCCAGGAATGCAGTGACTTACCAATATGTTAGTCCTGAGTGATCACTTGTTTCATGTGGGATTCCAGTATGACAGCAACATTTTTTTCTTCTTCCCCCCCCCCCCCCCCATTAGCTTTTACCCAAGACTCTGCCAACATTAACCAAGTTTTACGGGAATAGTTACAGCAAGGAGGTAATGAATGGAGTGGATTTGGTGCTGCACAAAGATATTCAGACCATCACAGATATTTCTTTTGTCAGTGAAAGAATCATCAAAGTCAGAGTAAATCTAGGAAAATTCATTCACAGTGATTCAAGTGTATGTCCCATAGCAAGGATACAATGATGACGAGAAGGAAAAGTTTCTTGAAGATATGAAAAATCAAGTACAGGGATATAATATGCTAATTGGGAATATGAATGTTGAAGCTGGAGAAGATAGAAGGTGATAGGTGCTTTTTAGGTATGGAGCAAGGAATACTGAGGGTGAACCTGTCCTAGACTACTTCTAATGAAGAATACTTTCTCCAAGAAACAAGATAGTCCTAGATACAGTTGGGATGGAAGATCTAAAACACAGTCAGATGTCCCAGAAGGAGGTGACTGGATGAAATTAAGAAGTTTACAAAGGCAGAAACAGACAGAAGCATATTGTTCACACAAATTCTACCCAGTCTGCCAGAAGCATCCACAGATCATGATGATGACGATGCTGCTGCTGATGATGATTTTTTGCATATGTGGTTTCATGGACTTCATCTAATTTATTCCTAGCTTATAATTCTTACACACATAGTTTGTGGATATCTTTAACCGTTTAGGAAGCGTAAGCCCAGAAAGTGTCTGCATGGCATGATTTTCTATAAATTGTTTCACAGAAACCATTGCTGCTTGAATTCATCACAGTTCAATATTTACCATATTGTAATAATATAGTTTTAATTTATCTGTTTTGTCTTGCTGGGAATGGGTTCAAATATGGTTCTCCCAGCATCTTATATATATGAGGTTCTTTTTTATAATTGACTTTACATCGCACCAACACTGACAGGTCTTATGGCGACGATAGGATAGGAAAGGGCTAGGAGTTGAAAGGAAGCAGTTGTGGCATTAATTAAGGTACAGCCTCAGCATTTTCCTGGTGTAAAAATGGGAAACCACAAAAAGAAATCTTCAGGGCTACCAACAGTGAAGTTCAAACCCATTGTCTCCCAAATGCAAGCTCACAGCTGCGTGCCCCTAACTGCACGGCCAACTTGCTTGGTATATATACGAGTACTTTATTTGATGTATATATGCATATGATTCAGATAAAGTGACTTTGGAAACATAGTTAAATATTTTTTTAACTTTCCCTGAAGATTTTTTATTAGATTGTTGATGACTGCCATTAGTAAATGGGCTGGATACTGAATGGAATGCATGAGTATAACATAAAGAAAGTTACTGAGAAGAGTAAGCCTTTTCTGGTGAAATCAAATGACAGATCAATATGAAAATATTGAAAAGATTAATACAATAATAAACATATGGAGTATGTCAATATAAATCCATAATAAGGACTGTCAGTCTGTAACTTCTGCACATACCAAGCAAATTGGCCAATACCTTCCCAATCCTAGCATTGCCACAAACCTTTGATGTGTTCGTATGACGTTAAACAACTAGCAGAAAAAAAAGAGTTGGTCTTAAGTGTCATTGATACCCATTTTTCTGTTGAACTATGAGATTCTCTGAGGCAAATTAGTCTCTTCAGAAAATTAAAAGACCCACCTTATTATCATAGAGAAATAAAGAGACTAAGAAGGAATCTAGCAAAGAAGGCAGCTAAGGATAACATGATGGCAAGCATAATTGGCAGTCATACATATTTTAGTGAAAAATGGAAGGGTATGTATAGGTATTTTAAGGCAGAAACAGGCTCCAAGAAGGACATTCCAGGAATAATTAATGAACAAGGGGAGTGTATGTGAGGATCTTCAAAAGGCAGAAGTATTCAGTCAGCAGTATGTAAAGATTGTTGGTTACCAGGATAATGTCCAGATAGAGGAGGAGACTAAGGCTAAAGAAGTATTAAAATTTACATATGATAAAAATGACATTTACAATAAGATACAAAAGTTGAAAACTAGAAAAGTGGCTGGAATTGATAAGATTTCTGGGGATATACTAAAGACAATGGGTTGGGATATAGTACCATATCTGAAGTACTTATTTGATTGTTGTTTGGTTGGAGGAGCTATACCAGATGAATGGAGATTTGTTATAGTAGACCCTGTGTATGAAGGAAAGGGTGATAGACATAAAGCTGAAAATTCCAGGCCAGTCAGTTTGACATGCATTGTATGTAAGCTTTGGGAAGGCATTCTTTCTGATTATATTAGACATGTTTGTGAAATTAATAACTGGTTCGATAGAAGGCAGTTCGGTTTTAGGAAAGGTTATTCCACTGAAGCTCAACTTGTAGGATTCCAGCAAGATATAGCAGATATCTTGGATTCTGGAGGTCAAATGGACTGTATCACGATTGACCTGTCTAAAGCATTTGATAGGGTGGATTATGGGAGACTACTGGCAGAAATGAGTGCAATTGGACTAGACAAAAGAGTGACTGAATGGGTTGCTATATTTCTAGAATACAGATCTCAGAGAATTAGAGTAGGTGAAGCTTTATCTGACCCGGTAATAATTAAGAGAGGAATTCCTCAAGGCAGTATTATCGGACCTTTATGTTTTCTTATATATATATAAATGATATGAGTAAAGGAGTGGAATCAGAGGTAAGGCTTTTTGCGGATGATGTTATTCTCTATAGAGTAATAGGTAAGTTACAAGATTGTGAGCAACTGCAACGTGACCTTGAAAATTTTGTGAGATGGACAGCAGGCAATGGCATGTTGATAAACGGGGTTAAATGTCAGGTTGTGAGTTTCACAAATAGGAAAAGTCCTCTCAGTTTTAATTACTGCGTTGATGGGGTGAAAGTTCCTTTTGGGGATCATTGTAAGTATCTAGGTGTTAATATAAGGAAAGATCTTCATTGGGGTAATCACATAAATGGGATTGTAAATAAAGGTTACAGGTCTCTGCACATGGTTATGAGGGTGTTTAGGGGTTGTAGTAAGGATGTAAAGGAGAGGGCATATAAATCTCTGGTAAGACCAAAACTAGAGTATGGTTCCAGTGTATGGGACCCTCACCAGGATTACCTGATTCAAGAACTGGAAAAAATTGAAAGAAAAGCAGCTCAATTTGTTCTGGGTGATTTCCGACAAAAGAGTAGGGTTACAAAAATGTTGCAAAGTTTCGGCTGGGAAAAATTGAGAGAAAGAAGAAGAGCTGCTCGACTAAGTAGTATGTTAGAATAATAACAGTAAGTTATTTATTAAATTGACCACCTAAACAATACAATAACTTATTGATTAGGTGGTCAATTTAATAAATAACTGTTATTATTCTAATCAAATATCATCAATACGGATCAAAATGATATTTATTACATGTAATAGGTAGTATGTTCTGAGCTGTCAGCGGAGAGATGGCGTGGAATGATATTAGTAGACAAATAAATTTGAGTGGCGTTTATAAAAGTAGGAAAGATCACAATATGAAGATAAAGTTGGAATTCAAGAGGACAAACTAGGGCAAATATTCATTTATAGGAAGGGGTGTTAGGGATTGGAATAACTTACCAAGGGAGATGTTCAATAAATTTCCAATTTCTTTGAAATCATTTAGGAAAAGGCTAGGTAAACAACAGATAGGGAATCTGCTACCTGGGTGACTGCCCTAAATGCAGATCAGTATTGATTGATTGATTGATTGATTGATTGAAAACTGTTAGCACTGATTGACACATTGGTGATGGACTCCAAATGGAAGCTGCTACATCCTGCTGACCAGGACAAAATGGTATTGTTGCACTCAAATGACAGTAACTCTAAAAGTCTTCATGATATCGAGGGTGGAACATGTTCTCACCAGGTTGCTTATTAGTTCTGTTGTACACTATAATACCTTACAGAGCAGTACCCTTTGTGAAGACTGGCCTGCATTATCTGTTACATCTTCATCAGCTATATCGGAGTCACTGATGTATTACAATAGACAAGACTGTTGTCCATGATTTGATGTACTGTGAATGTTCCAAAATCACTTTCAGAATCACTGACATCATTAGAAATACCCAATTCACTGTCACACGGTATATCCGATAACTAGTCTGCGCATAATTCATCACAAATATTGGTATCCATTAGCAGCTACATGTGCCGTGTCATGTTGATGCAGGAATAGACGTACATTTTCAATATTATTTTGTTTACTACATGAAGGTATCAGGAAAGAAATAAAGAATGAAAGGAATATGCAGCAATAGTTGACTTACAATATTTCATGACTACACTGTTTAAAACTTATAATCTTACCACCAGATTGTAGCAGCAATTGAAGAAACATGCAATGCTTAAAAGCGAGATTTCTCGGGGCCTGTTTCCCATATATTAAAGGTTTCCTACTAATTTGATTTCAACACTATGAGGGAGGGACGATGCCTCTAGAAACTTAACAAGCAAAATAAAAAAATAGAAATCAATATTGGTGATGCTGAACCCATTACATGGACGTACAAAAAGAACATAATTAATAAGAGATGTTAAAGCCTGAAAGGAGAAATAAGTTTAATTGAAATAAAGGGGATATATTTTCAAATGCAAGAAATTAAGTTCTATGGAGGAATCCTATTTTCTTTTTTGTATAACAAGTAGATAGATAGCATAGTTACCAGTCCTCCTCATTGCCTAATCCTAGTCGTCCTCCATCTCCACGGCCCCATGTATACATGTCTCCATCTCCACTTAACACAGCTACGTGATGAGGACCGCAAGCCATAACAGCGACGTCCACACTCAGGAGTTTCTCTGAAAGATGAAGACATTAACATTGTCAACTGAAGGAAGAAAAATTATTAATGGGAGGATTAGCTACACCTACTGCCATCTGTACTGTTTATACACAGTCGAGTCACATTGTTATGACCACTTCAATATTTGATGTCAGCAGCAATTAGCCCATGAAGTTCTTAATGTGTTTTGAGTTGCTGTAGTTGCTATGTACGGTATGCAATAGGTCATCTGCACACATATCACTCATTACAGTGGTATATAGGGTATGCAACAGGCCATCTGCACACATATCAAACATTGAAATTATGGGTATAAAGGGCAATTTATCCCAGTTGCAAACAGGAATGATAGCTTGCCAGGCTGAGTAGCTCAGATGGTCGAGTGCTGGCCTTCTGACTCCAAGTTGGCAGGTTCGATCCTGGCTCACTCTGGTGGTATTTGAAGGTACTCAAATACACCAGCCTCATGTTGTTAGTTTTACCAGCATGTAAAAGAACTCATGCAGGACAATATTCTGGCACCTCAGTGTCTCCAAAATACATATAAGTACCTAGTTAGTGGGACACAAAACCCAATAACATTATTAATGATAGACAGCTTTTGGGCCAGAGTGGCAGTTTTTCTCCAACAGTGCAGTTTGTAAAATGGTTCATATGCTGCTGTGGTGAAAGTGTATCGTAAGTAGAAAAATGAAAACCATTATGAATAACTAATGTAGAAACTGTGGAACAACACATGCCAGTGATCTGAGACGTGAATATCTGCTACAAGTGTGCATGAAGGCTGACTGACATGTTACAGTAGAGCAGCTTACTATCAAAATTAACTAAGGGGCTGCCAGATGTGAGTCTAAAACAACAGCTGTTCTAACTCTGCTGTATATGGGGCTATAACACAAATGTGGTCACTGATCTTATGTTAGGAAAAGTGCATAGGTGAGAAGGGCTTCAATTTGCATAGAATTGGATCTCCACAAATTAACAAAAGTTGCTTCCTGCAGTAAGTTCAATATGCTTCTTTAAATGAATGGAGTTGGTGTATCAGGTGAGAAACAGCAGAGAGCAAACACACTGCAATTATTGCCAGAAGAACACAGACTGGTGGTGGGATTGTTGTGATCTGGTTTTCTTGACATTTTCTGGGACTATTCATCCTTGTGGAAGGCATTCTGAACTCATTTGTTTATGAATCTATATTTGCAGATCACATACGAAGGTCGAGTCGTAAGTCATGGCAACAATTTTTTTCTCGTAAACAGGAGACAACACGGAAAATTTAAGATATGCATTTGGAAACGTATGGTATGTACTTGATGCTACTAGATGGTGTATGTAAACAACAGTGTGGGTCTAAGCATGCCCCCAAGTTCAGTGTGTGAGTGAGAGCATCATAAAATGGAAGTCAACAAGCAGGAGCAACGATCATATATTAAAATAGCAGTTCTCCATGGCAGAAATGCACGCCAATGCCATGCAGAGCTGCGGGAAGCATTAGGTGTGCCTGCCATGCCCTATAGAACAGTGTCGAGGTGGGTGGAGACGTCCGGGTAGAGTATCAACTGCCGATTTGCCTCGCCCAGGCCGTCCAGTATCCATGGACAAAGATGTACAGATGATGGTGATCGATCAGGTCTGTAACCAATGGAGACCTGTTCTTTTGTACATAGTCTTGTGTATTTGCTGTCTATACCATAAGAAAACAATGTTTACGAATGGCTTGTGTTCTGTCGCTTTCCTACGAGAATCTCCTGAAGTCAGAATTTGTCTTCAGGCACTATGCATAAGTACATGCCCTATATTTCCTAATGCATATCTTAGATATTCAGTGTTGTCTCCTGTTCACAAGAAAAAAAAATAGTTGCCATGACTTATGACTCAACCCTTGTATCACTCATACATGGTGATTGTCTTCCTTTGGGTGGATGAGTTCTTTCTTCCATGAAGACAATGCCACATTTCACATAGCAAAAAATGTCTGACACTGCTTAACAGAGCATGACCAAGACTTTCAAGTACTTCCCTGGTCCCCTATTTCCCCAAACTTCAACCACTTTGAGCATTCATGGGACCACCTTCATCGTGAAAATGATAGGACCAGTATGAGTAGTTACTGGTGTGTTCATTACCTGAATACTGGTACTTAGAGCTGTATTCATCAGTTTGTCATAATTTATGTAGCTATGAAATAAGCAAATTTTGTACCAATGTATTTTATATTCACCAATTTGTATGCTGGTGTCTCACGAACAAACAAATAAACAAGGGTGTCTGGCTCCATGGCTAAAGGGCTAAATGGTTAGCGTGTTGGCCGTTGGTCACAGGAGTCCCAGGTTCGATTCCTGGCAGGGTCGGGAATTTTAACCATCATTGGTTAATTTTGTTGGCACGGGGGCTGGGTGTGTGTGTCATTTTCATCATCATTTCATCCTCATCACGACGTGCAGGTCGCCTAAGGCGTCAAATCAAAAGACCTGCACCTGGCGAGCCGAACATGTCCTCGGACACTCCCGACACTAAAAGCCATACACCATTTCATTTCATTGTATGTCGGTAGCCAAAAACTGTTATAATGATGAAGGTTGAGATTATGTGGGGCCAGTGGATAGTGACAATATTGGTGGAGCAACGACAATATGTGTTGGATAACAGTGAGGAAAATAACATCACGAGTGAATTGTTGAGCTCATTGAGGAAGGTGGAGGCTGATTAATAAGAATGCACCCAGAATGATCTGGAAATGGAAACTACAATAATCATCTGTTGGCCTATAAGAAGAACAAACCCAAGCTGCACTATGAGAGGCCTGTAGGAGAGCAGGAGCTTCATACACCCCCAGGCTGTGTGTTTGAGTGTGTGTTGTGGTCACAAATAAAAAAAAGCTGCATCAAGTAGAAAATTCAGATGCCTGTGGACTTATAAATAATAGTTTAGTAAATTTAGTGGATAGTAAAATACATTACTTCTCCAAGTACTGATTTTAGTTTTATGGAACCTGATAACCTGCCACAACTGGTGTCAGAAGCAGAATTTACTGAGAGGGTTGGTTGCACGGTTAGGGTAGCTGTGAGCTTGCATTTGGAAGATGGTAGATTCAAATTCCACTGTCAGCAGCCCTGAAAAGGATTTTCCATGGTTTCCCTTTTTTTACACCAGGCAAATCCTGGGGCTGTACCTTAATTAAGGCCACAGTCATTACCTTCTCAATCTAGCCTTCTCCCATCAGTGGTGTGTTAGTGCAACCTTAAACCACTAGCAAAAAATAAAGACGTACGATTTAATCAGTAGTGTGTTTTTAAAAGAAATGGATAAAATGGAGTCTGGCTTTCATGTGCCCTTAGATAAGCTCAGTATAATGGAGCAAGAACTTCAGTTAGAGTTTAAAGTTAGATAGAATGAACTTACCCCCTGGTGTAGGGGTAGCGTGCCTGCCTCTTACCCGGAGGCCCCGGGTTTGATTCCCGGCTAGGTCAGGGATTTTTACCTGGACCTGAAGGCTGGTTCAAGGTCCACTCAGCCTACGTGATTATAATTGAGGAGCTATCTGACGGTGAGATGGCGGCCCCGGTCTTGAAAGCCAAGAATAACGGCCGAGAGGATTCGTCGTGCTGACCACACGACACCTCGTAATCTGCAGGCCTCCGGGCTGAGCAGTGGTCTCTTGGTACACCAAGGCCCTTCAAGGGCTGTAGTGCCATGGGGTTTGTTTGTTTGAATGAACTTACAGCTAGTCAGGATGAACCTAAGTCACAACTGCAATGCAGTGAGTATGAATTTAATTCACAATTTAAATCATGTCAGGGTGGACTCATAGCCAAGCTGAACAAACTCTTAAGTGGGGGACAGTCCAAGTCAAAGGTGGAGGTGCATGCTTTTGAACTAAGATTAAAAAGTGAAAACATTATGCAGGATGTAGTAAAATGGCCTATTTGCAGTTCACGGCAATTGTCGAGTCCAGTGTTTGAGACAAGAGGCAATACCTCAGATTGAGTCCAATGTCAAGACTTGAAGTAAGAGAGAAGTGATCTACAGGGAAGGATGATGGCCCTAGAGCTCCATCAGGGGTAGGAGTGTAGTACAAGTGAAACCCTGCAGTTTGATGGAAACCCATCATGGATGATGTTCCAGACACAGATCGACAATGCGGCCAACCATAATGGGTGGACGCTGGAAGAGAGGGACATAAAACTCATCACCTGGCTGCATGGACCATTGACAGAGGTACTACAGAGCATCCAGCCAGGTGCATTGTATGAAGATATCTTGGGGGCACTCGAAGAATTCTGGGCTTATGTTGTTATGGAAGTCCTTAATTTGTACCACCTATTTCAGTTATTACATTTTTAAAGGGGTTCAAGAACGTTTGAAAGTATAAAATATAATATCTAATATGCATATTTGTATTGAATATTTGATTATAACATAATAATTACAGAACAGTTTCTAATCTCATTACTTCACTCAGAATCCCACACTTCACTTCCTGAATTCTCTGCCTTTTTTTTTTTTAACAAGTTGTTTTATGTTGCACCGGCACAGATAGGCCTTACGGCAATGATGGGACAGGAAAGGGCTAGGAGTGTGAAGGAAGTGTCTTCGGCCTAATACCAGCCATACTGGCGATTACTGGTACAAGTAAACAAAGAAGAGATGACCAGAAACCCTAAAAAAAAAAAAATCCATCAAAATCGTCAGTAAATAATCACCCACTAGTTAGTCCATGACCCATAACGCAGAGAGTAGTTGGATCCAAAGTTAAGTTTTGGCATGGTATGAAATGAATAAAGTTTTGAAAGAAAAACACCAAAATTTCTTTCTCTAAACAATTAAAATTTAATTAATAATTCATTTACAAGAACTTTACAATTAACTGAAAGAATACCTTTTTCCTCCTTTATTAAAACTTATGGTGCACCACTTAAGGCAAATTAAATTTAAAAGATAGAAATCAATTAAATAAATTAAGACTGGATAAAGTCAAAATATTTTCCACTGAGATGAGGGATGCCCTCTAAATTAAAAACTAAAATTAACATTAAAGAATGAAAGAATTAAGGAGAAAAATTATCTCCTGGAAAAAGCCCCTAAAATAATCAGTTTTTCCTGCACATTAATTTCAAAATTTTACAGGATTTCTTGCCCTTTAATTTATTATCAGACTTGATAATGAGAGACCACAAGATTCTCTCAAAGAAACCAGAACTCAAGGGGACTCCGGGAAGAGTAAAAGAAAATAAACTGAATACCAGTTCAAAACCAAAAGAGACACAAAGGTTAACTTTAAACAGGTCACCAACACGACCCAAAATTCACTGCGCTTCACTAAAGGTACAAGGTTAAACTAGGGCGACAACCAGCGAAAATAAATCATCAAACACCAAGATTTAAGAGTTAAACACATCAACACAAGTACCATGCCCCAATTGACACAATTACATAATCATAAATACAGAGTGAATGCACCCCAATAAAATAGTAAACGAAAGGGAAAGAGCAACAGCTCAAACTTCAGGCCACTGCCAAATTTTCACATCAATTTTTTTTTTTTTAATAATCATCATCATGCCAACAACACATCTCCATGGACAACGGTTGTCATAGAAACGACCAACAAGAGCAAGAAACATTAAAAAATATATATATATTTTACATACGGAAAAGGAGAACTAGAGAATGAAAATTAAAAGAATAAGAAGATTCGGGTCTCCTGAGAAAATCGTGTGGTCTAAATTTTTACAGCAGACAACTACCCGTTAGTAAAATTATGTCATTTTTTATTAACAACATATCTTTTACATGATTCGAAATATAGTTAAGATTTACAATGAAGTCATTTCTCGCAGAAAAATGCAGAGACAGAAACAGGTTTTGATAGAGTTCTTCCTGCGGTACAGAGTTTGAAAAGGTGCAGTTAAGTAAGCCGAGTACTTTTCACTTTACAAAATTTCCAAGTTCATTTGGAATGAAGATCTACCAGAATTGTTATTCATAGGACAGAATAATATCCACAAGGTTATTTAAGTTTTGAGATGAGGCAATCCAGCACCAAGAGAAAAGAACATAATAATATCTTGAAAAACAGAACTTATATTTGGTCCCTGCACGTAAGCTAACGCATGGTGTCAGCCGGGATCTTATACTCACAACCTTCCAAATGGATAAAATTATTAAGTAAGTTGCGGACTTCCACTCCCAGAAGAATCATAAACAACTTTTGAGGGCTTTAGGTAAGGTTGCTTCACTTTTCTGACAACAATCTACAACCCCCAGATGACAGACTTCACAAAATTTAGGCCTATACTAAACTATTTTGCCGGGCTGAGTGGCTCAGACGGTAAAGGCGCTGGCCTTCTAACCCCAACTTGGCAGGTTCGATCCTGGCTCAGTCCGGTGGTATTTGAAGGTGCTCAAATACGACAGCCCCGTGTCGGTAGATTTACTGGCACGTAAAAGAACTCCTGCAGGACTAAATTTCGGCACCTCGGCGTCTCCGAAGACCTTAAAAAGTAGTTAGTGGGACGTAAAGCAAATAACATCATTATTAAACTATTTCAGAGAGAAATTCCAATCTGTATTCTATCCCTTCCAAAATATCTGTATTGATGAGAACCTAGTTGCTTGGAAAGGTCGCCTAAAATATAAACAGTACATTCCATCAAAGCAACACAGGTTTGGCATAAAGATGTTTATACTTTGCGACTGTGAAACAGCGTTTATCTTTTATTTTATTGTTTATACTGGAAAGGATACGGACATTGTACACGATGAAAAACCCGAGTGTCTGGGTCAGTAACATACCCTAAAGATATTTTGATAGGTGACACTGTTGTAAAATCAAGTCAGTGAGTTGTAAACGTTACAAACTTGATCACATATAGACAGCAGGCCTAATTATAATTTTGTCAATTGTACTGTTCCTTTCATTATTTTGAGAAAAATATTTTCTACGCCACTGATTTCAATTAAATTTAAGGTATCAGTTATGTACCCAAGTGTAAATTATGTAAATTTATTAATAGAGAAAAGTTAGAATCAAAAGACTTAAAATTATGAATTCAAAATTTTCAAGAAAAAACTCACTCCTGGTGGCCTAGGAGTGTCACCAGAACTCACTGAGCAAAAGTTTAATTAAGGTAAAGCCCCAGCATTTGCCTGGTGTGAAAATGGGAAACTGTGGTAAACTATCTTCAGGGCTGCCGGCAGTGGGGTTTGAAACCACTATCTTCCAAATATTGGCTACTGGCTGCACTTAAGCTACTGCAGCTATCGAGCTAGATCTCTGACCTCTTGTTGGGTACACATGGTGAATGTAATCAAATTTACTTTGATCAGTAAAGTCACTCAAATACTTACCAGTAACTATAGTTTTATTTCTGTTTTGTGCTGTGCATGCATTGGTAAATACATGAAGTTCCCTTACATTTGGATCAATAGTGACGAACAGATGGTAACTGCCAACCAAATCTGACTGAAGAAGACACAGGATGTGAGGAAATCATTGTAAGAATTTGCCGTGGAGGTAGAACAACTGGCCCACAAGGGATTTAGGTGGATTATCACCAAAATGTATATAGAGAGAGGCTGTCTACACCTTCATCAATCGGTTTTTCCATACCTAATGCTTGGTAGGGATCATTGCCTTAAGATGCCCTTACCATCACCCTGAGGATGAAAGTAACAAAGATGACAGTAACTTTGATGTGTTCAGTGAAGGTAAGAGCCACCAGAGGTGAAGAGAACCCAAAGATCCACTTGTCACCACCAGAGCAATGTTCACTGCTGCCAGGATGCTGAGGCTCTAGAGGAATCATCTGCTGTTAATGTGGTGAGCGCAGCCATCTCAGAAAGGATTGCTGACAGTGAGTCTTCTCTTCTTCTTGCTGATACATTTCTGCTTATGCAGGTCGTTCATAACAGTGAATATGAGCTGTTAAGGAGAAGAGCACTTGGAAGTGTGCTTGTCACCATCAGAGCAATGCTCAACAATGCTAGGATGCCGAGGGCTTCAGAGAAATCATCTTCTGGAAATGGGGAGAACATGACCATCTGAGGAAGGATAGGAGGCAGCCCTCCACTCAGGGAAATGAATAGTGGAACCTGACCTGACAGCTATTGAATGTGAACTTGACCCAAACAGGCCACTCGTGCCAGTACAATGCTGCGTGCGGGTATGAACCTTTGGTGCAACGCTGTGCAACAAATGATTTCTTTTTTTCAATTTTGCTTTGCTTCGTACGGACAGATATAGGTCTTATGGCAATGACGGGATAGGAAGGTGCTAGGAGTGGGAAGGTAGCAACTGTGGCCTTAATTAAGGTACAGCCCCAGCATTTGCCTGTGTGAAAATGGGAAACCACGAAAACTGGTAACTACATCAATTTTGAACAGGTTTTCCTCAATTGCTGCTGAATAGTGCTTGGTTTATTTTGTATAAATGCCATCCAAATATGAATGATCTAATATCTGAATACTAGTTTATATATTCATGAAGGATATGATCAGCCTGTTTGTATTTCTTTGGTATAGACCAGAGAAAAATGTAGTTTGCACCAAGTCTCAGCATCATTTATGGAAGCTGCTGAGGTATGGGTGGTGCTGAGCAATGATATTCAGAGCATGACCTGTGCACCTGGATGTTATTCATAAGGTTTTCGTGCAGCAGTAGCTTTTTATGTCCCAGTGAGTAAAGCAATGGTAGACTACATCACTCCTTATCATCCTTTGTATGTCTCATTATGGTGCTGCCAACAGTTTTTGTGGCTTTTCTGTTTGTCATGCTATTTAAGGATTAAAAAAAAAACCTGGGTTGATGATTTAACAGATAAAAATGTGTAGATGCATCTAATCCATAAAATAACAACAGTTAAACATAGTGACAGAGTTGGCTTTAAACTTTTGCCTGCAGGATAAAGTTCTGACAAGTTTATGTTATTAAAGGAACGTATAAAATATTATTATTAAATACCAATAAAATGTGATTCATCAGAGATCAGAAAATATATGAGGCGTATAGTTTCAAACACGACCAAGTCCATCTTTTTCACATTCTGATATTTTGACTTCCATGGATTCTTCTTTACAAGATGAATACAACGGGAACGAAAGTGGGTTTCAAATCCGGCCAGATCACATTTAAAATTGCAGCAAAGAATGAGGTTTCATATCAAAGTCGGCCAAGTCCCTGTTAACCCACACGGGCCAATAATCCTGCACTATCCAGTCACGTGTTTTCTTCCGGCAATATGGCGGCCTGATGTTTGTTCGAGTCACATGTGGTGGTTTTGTTTTGCGTGTATTTTAATAAATATTTTATAAATTACAAATATATACATAATTAATTGGTCGTTTATCATAGTATTCATATTTGCTGTGCAATAAAATGGTGGAAATTAATAAACGCCATACCAGAAAGCAGCAACGTGATCTTTCCACCTGGAAGCGCACGAGGGAAAGACAGCTGAGATGAGTACAATCAACAACATGTTGTTAGTGGTGATTTAATCAAGGCTCGGTGATGTGTTTCAAAGGCGCGATGCTCAAATGGACTGTATCACGATTGACCTGTCTAAAGCATTTAATAGGGTGGATCATGGGAGACTACTGGCAAAAATGAGTGCAATTGGACTAGACAAAAGAGTGACTGAATGGGTTGCTATATTTCTAGAAAATAGATCTCAGAGAGTTAGAGTAGGTGAAGTTTTGTCTGACCCTGTAATAGTTGAGAGGGGAGTTCCTCAGGGCAGTGTTATCGGACCTTTATATATAAATGATATGAGTAAAGGAGTGGAATCGGAGGTAAGGCTTTTTGCGGATGATGTTATTCTCTATAGAGTGATAAATAAGTTACAAGATTGTGAGCAACTGCAACGTGACCTCGAAAATGTTGTGAGATGGACAGCAGGCAATGGTATGTTGATAAACGGGGTTAAAAGTCAGGTTGTGAGTTTCACAAATAGGAAAAGTCCTCTCAGTTTTAATTACTGCATTGATGGGGGTGAAAGTTCCTTTTGGGGATCATTGTAAGTATCTAGGTGTTAATATAAGGAAAGATCTTCATTGGGGTAATCACATAAATGGGATTGTAAATAAAGGGTACCGATCTCTGCACGTGGTTATGAGGGTGTTTAGGGGTTGTAGTAAGGATGTAAAGGAGAGGGCATATAAGTCTCTGGTAAGACCCCAACTAGAGTATGGTTCCAGTGTATGGGACCCTCACCAGGATTACCTGATTCAAGAACTGGAAAAAATCCAAAGAAAAGCAGCTCGATTTGTTCTGAGTGATTTCCGACAAAAGAGTAGCGTTACAAAAATGTTGCAATGTTTGGGTTGGGAAGAATTGAGAGAAAGAAGAAGAGCTGCTCGACTAAGTGGTATGTTCCGAGCTGTCAGCGGAGAGGTGGCTTGGAATGACATTAGTAGACGAATAAGTTTGAATGGCGTTTATAAAAGTAGGAAAGATCACAATATGAAGATAAAGTTGGAATTCAAGAGGACAAACTGGGGCAAATATTCATTTATAGGAAGGGGAGTTAGGGATTGGAATAACTTACCAAGGGAGATGTTCAATAAATTTCCAATTTCTTTGAAATCATTTCAGAAAAGGCTAGGAAAGCAACAGATAGGGAATCTGCCACCTGGGCGACTGCCCTAAATGCAGATCAGTATTGATTGATACTCAGTTGTATTGAATAGGTATAATATGAAGAATATACATTGAAGTAGCTACATGAATTCATATATTTGCAAAATATGCACTATTTAAATGTTAATTAGCCTCTACATTGGTTACAATATTGGGTAATTTTACACAAACATAATGTTTAAAATAATAATCTTTATAACGATTTTTCACTAAATCTTATATCATTTTTAATCATATTTGTTCTAAATAAAGTCAAGATGAACACAGTTGGAAAATAGGCCTAATCTAGATTTCCTTTTCCTTTAGGTATTAGGCCAAATTTTCTAATCTAAGTTTCAAAGATGGCCAAGTCCTCTTACGTAAGTTTCAAAGTGTCTGAATATATATGAATTATACCCTAAACGAGTTTTTTGCTTCCCCTGAAAAAAACAGCTCAACGGACTTGGCCATGTTTGAAACTATACGCCTCATATATCTTGTATTAATGACCATATCAAAACACAGAAGGAAGAGAAAAATGTGTTTTTATTATGTAAGTATATGGTTTAATACTCATAATCATAATATTTGCATTTGTTTCTTGTTATATATATACATTTTCTGTCCATTTGTTTGTATTTTAAAGTTATTTCTCTAAATGCTGTTGCATTTCAGTTATATAGGAGAAATGAAATGGCGTAGGGCTTTTAGTGCCGGGAGTGTCCGTGGACCTGTTCGGCTCGCCAGGTGCAGGTCTTTTGATGTGATGCCAATAAGCGACCTGTGCGTCATGAGGAGGATGAAATGATGATGAAGACGACACATACACCCAGCCCCTGTGCCAGCAAAATTAACCACTGATGGTTAAAATTCCCGACCCTGCTGGGAATTGAACCCGGGACCCCTGTAATCAATGGCCAGCATGCTAACCATTTAGCCATGGAGCCAGACAGTTCTATAGGAGAAATTAGTTTTGACTTTCTTGCAGATCTCCCTAAAAGATCCTGTGTAACCTAAAGGGTCTATCTTATTAAAGCCAACTCACCTACAAGCTTTGGACGCACTGAATTATTCCAATCACCATGACCCAAACAACCAAAAGTTCCATCTCCACATGTCATCAACATTCCCGAGTCACTCACGAACACACTGTAGCCATCTCCTGCTCCAATTCTGTACAATAATACAATCAAATTACTACTTAAAAAGAAAAAAAAAGAAATATTTGTGGTTAGAAGAATATTTTTAAGGATGTAGAGAAGACAACTCATTTTAATAACTCAGTTTGCAGTGTAGACTGTACCAAATTACTGTTATGAAAATAGCTGAATCCGCAATCTAATTTTTTACCATGTGACAAGTTAAATGCTGTTAGTTCTTACTCAAATTAAATTCTTAATACCGTTCAAAAATAATTTTTACTAACGAGTGGCAAAGCAAGATGAAAGGGGATGATAGGAAAGGGGATGATAGGAAAGGGAAAGATAGAGTAGTGGAAAAGAAGAAGGAGGTGGAACAGCATCGTGAGAAGGAGAGAAGGAAGTAGGTTCTGCAGCTGACAGGGAAGTCAGACTTTCAGTCAAACTTACAGTCTTAATTCCCTAAATACCTATATCAAATTCATCATAGTGTCTGAAGATAACAAAGTATTAAATTTTTTAATCTTAAAATCACCAGAAACAAAAAATCTCACGTTTGACATTTTTAGGAAACCGTCCCAGACCATTAACGTTGTTAAACAAGATTCCCTCCATCTAGGGTTGCATAAGAAAGCCACTTTTTCCAGCATGGTATACAGAGCACACATGTCCCACATTCCAACAAGAATTACAAGAAATAAATAAACAATATTTACACCATAACTGCCAACAATGGATACAATAAGGTTTTTATCGACAAAATCATTTAAAAGATAACAAACAAACCAAAAATGTTGCCATCTTTTCCTTCAACAGTAGTAATCTATACCAGATTACAAACATTTTTAGAAAACAATATTACTTTCAGAACCATCAACACTAATGCTAAACTTTTTTACAATACATTCATGTTTAACCACATCAATAAATATTCACAATCTGGCATTTACAAATTGAACTGTGCCCAATATAGCACTAGTTATGTTGGCCAAACGGGAAGGAGTTTTTTTAACTAGATATAAAGAACATATCAATGCCAGAAAATATAATAGATTTTTGGCTCTGAGTGATCACAAGTGATTTCAACTACTCTTTTACATCCATAGATCAGGATTTGAAAATCCTAAAGACTGCTAACAAGGGCATGTTGTTCAATATATATGAATACATTCATGTAGGCCCATAGTTTAACCAAGGGTTAAATCTCAATTTTAATTTAAATGAAATTTCAGAAAAAAATCAATGTCTTCAATAACGAATTAATCAACTTCATGCTAGATAATAGTACAAAAAGAAAATTTATTTCCTCATATCTAACACCTCATCTACTCCCCTCCCTTCACCAACCCTCTTCCCAAAAACAACAGCCTGCCCTCATTACCTGTAAGCAATCAATGTCAACACGAAGTAAGAGTGCATGTAGGACGGAGATGCTCGGGGGGGGGGGGGCAAAGGACATGGGAGTAGGCACTAATTAGTTGGCAATTTCTAACAGTTCAATCCCATTTCTGCATTCACTGACAATAAATTTTCTTCTCTTTCTTTTTAGACTCCTACATAAAATATACAACTGTTCAAGCTACCAAAGACAGGAAAGGCCTAGGAGTTGGAAGGAAGCGGCCGTGGCCTTAATTAAGGTACAGCCCCAGCATTTGCCTGGTGTGAAAATGTGAAACCACGGAAAACCATTTTCAGGGCTGCCGATAGTGGGATTCGAACCTACTATCTCCCGGATGCAAGCTCACAGCCGCGCGCCTCTACGCGCACGGCCAACTCGCCCGGTCTACCAAAGACTGTTCCATAGTTAACACTATCTCCATCCTATGTCAAATACCAGCAACAACAACAGGAGTTCCCACAAACCTAAATTGAACATCAGTCAATCAGAGCAATCAATAATCCTTTTATTATAATAAGACAGCATCAAGACAGCCCCATTTGTACTCAAGCAACAACATAGTGCATATCCCTTTCAAACCTGAAAGTAAACTGGCGGTGTGAATTTTTGTTTGTACATCAAAAACTGACTAAAATGCTCTTATATACATATATTTTTAGTTTATTTTACAAAATAAAAATTAACATCTGAAAAAAAAGCACCCGCACAGTTGTGCGTGTCAGGACTTACTTCACTACTTACAAAAAAGAAAAATTACCTCAGTGCATGTGAATATACATATGTACATGATTAAATGTTCTATTTTACAGTGGGGAATAATTTAAAACAATTAAATCTTTGTTCAAACCCAAGTAAATGTTACATTTTCTACATTGAGGAGGAGTTTTGCTATTACTGCCCTTTTGGCAGCAGTAGCTTGTCGTCAGACTTGAAATAAATCTGGAGGTGTCAAAACGTCAAAAACTTACTAAAATGCTCTCAAATACATGTTTTTACAGTTTATTTTACAAAATAAGAACTAACAGCTGTAAAACAGAACCCACACAATTGTGCGTGTCAGGACTTCATTCACTACTTGAAAAAATAAAATAATAAAAAAATTCAACTCAGTACATGTGAATATGCACATATACATGATCAAATGTTCTATTTTACATTGTGGAACGATTTTAAATAATTAAAATCTTTTACATTACATTTCTCATGTAGAGTACAATTTTGCTTTCACAGTCCTTTTTGTGACAGCACCCAGCACTCCTGCATGCATTGCCTGTAAGGAAACCTAGCCCGCACATATGTGCATATCAACATTCAAAACCTCATGGTATTACGTACGATGTTGTAAGTTCACAATTTACGTTTGCTACACCATCTACACACTTCATTGATTATATTCTGATATTCAGTAAAGCTTCTAGATTAATAGGAATGCAATAAATAAATACTTACTTTAGGCATTACTGCTTCCTGCCATATTGCTAATGAACTGTATTTTTAAACTCTTCTTCCTGCCCCCTGGTGGTCAAGTACTAAATAAAAACAGCTGAAGTACATGCTACGTGTCCCTCACAAGCACTGCAGTCCAGTCTAGTGCTAGTAAAATGTCAAATAAGCTCAGACATAAATAAAATACGAACCCGCACAATTGTGCGTACACGGTCTGAAAGGGATATTAAAAACCATAATAAGAGGACTTTAATTGTTGCATAACAAAAACATTTATAATAATGGAATGTGCATTTAACAAGTGAATTTTAAATTTCCACACCATCTTTTACTGTTTTTATACTTTTCATCTCCACATGACTCATTTTTTTTTTTTTTTTTTTTTTTTTTTTTTGCTATTTGCTTTACGTCGCACCGACACAGATAGGTCTTATGGTGACGATGGGACAGGAAAGGCCTAGGAGTGGGAAGGAAGCAGCCATGGCCTTAATTAAGGTACGGCCCTAGCATTTGCCTGGTGTGAAAATGGGATACCATGGAAAACCATCTTCAGGGCTGCCGACAGTGGGGTTTGAACCCGCTAACTCCTGGATGCAAGCTCACAGCTGCACGACCCTAACCAAATTGCCAACTCGCCCAGTATATCATTGTTTTAGTATTTAGAATATATTTCATCAATTCAACTATAAACCAACCAAAGATGGTTCAAAAAAACTGAAACATGTACTGTTGAAACTTGTGAAATAAATGTCTTTCCATTATGTATCAATAATTTAGTCATTTTTGAAGTGTATTGGAAGAATACAATTTTTCTCTTAGGAGTATTTAAGTCAATATGAAAACATCATGAAGTTTATTGTGTGTACGGAAAGTTAAGGGCGACCAGGAGAGGAAGGGATCTAATGAGGTGGGTAGGGTTGGTTGAGGCTCTAGTCATGGGTATCTCAATTATTAGGCATGTGCAGAAAGTATGTCAAAGAAAGGGAACCGGGGCAGAATGTTACCCAGGAATTAGGTTTAGCCTGATGTTGAGGAATGTAGAAGGAAAGGTGGAGGGTAAGGGGAAGGTGGTAATTTTCCACATTGGTATCAACAATGTAGGGCAAGCAGGAATAGGTACTAATATAGTTGGGGATGTGCAAGATCTGGTCATGACAGCATGGGAAAAGTTTCAGGGAGCAGAGATTGTTTCCTATCAAGACTTTCAGAAGGCAGAAGTATTTAGCCAGCAGTATGTAAAGTTAGTCGGATTAATATGGATAACCGATGTAGGAGAGATACTGACTGGAAGGTGAATAGGAATTTAAATGAAACTCTGGAGTGGCTATGTGGGAAATTGGGAGCAAGATTTATAGTTCGTAATGGGTGGGTAGGAGATAGGGACCTACGCTCAGATGGCCTTCACTTGAACAGCAATACTACATATAACATAGGTTTTTTTTTATTTTTTTTAGAAGAGTTAAAGGAGGGTACATTCATGAAAACAGGCTGGACTAGAGAGTGATGAATATATTATAAGGAGCTGGAAATCAAGTAAGGATGACATAAAGTTGTTAGTGTTGAAGTATTGTAAAGGAAGCAATAGAATTTAGTAATTTAATATATATTTACCAGATATTTAATAGGAGGTAAAACATGGCTGAGAAGTGATATTATGTTAATCATAAGGACAGAATAGGAACAGTAGGAGAGGAAGTATTCATAATGTTTAAGAATTTGTAAGCTATGAAAAAGTTAAGGATGAGAAACATGAAATTCTAGGTGTTAGGCTCATTTCGAGAGATAGTAGGCAACTTGACGTTTTAGGGTTTATAGGCCTGGAAGAGATGACACTGATGATGATGATGATGTGGAATTATTTGGTAAAATAATCAACTATCTGGGGAACAACACACAAAAGAACATTATTGTAGCAGATGATCTTACTTTTCCAAATGTTAACTGGGAAGGTATTGCAAAATGACGGAAAGTTTGATGAACAAATGGTAAATAAGTTAATCTTGGAAGGACAGCTGAATCAAAAAGTGATTGAATCAACTTTTGTTTTTTGCTAGTGGCTTTACGTCGCACCGACACAGGTAGGTCTTAGGGCGCCAATGGGATAGGAAAGGCCTAGGAGTTGGAAGAAAGCAGCTGTGGCCTTAATTAAGGTACAGCCCCAGCATTTGCCTGGTGTGAAAATGGGAAACCATGGAAAACCATCTTCAGTGCTGCTGACAGTGGGATTTGAACCCACTATCTTCCGGATGCAAGCTCACAGCCACGTGCGCCTAACCGCACGGTCAACTCGCCCAGTATTGAATCAACTAGAGGGAAAAATATTCTAGGCATGGTGCTGATAAAACCAGATGAGGTCTATAGAGAAAATGAAGTGATAGATGATAGCTATAAATGATCACAAAGCTGTTTTCATCATACTGTAGTTTAAAATAATGGCATTAGAAAGGAAGATTGTAAAAGTAGGACTATTAGGTAATACCATAGGGTTAATAAGAGAAGTAATGGGTTTCATGAAAGTAATTATGATCAGTAAAAATGGAAAATGAAATGTAAACAGCCTATAGGATTGATTTTAAGGCAACTGTTGAGGAATATAAAAACAGCCATGTACCTTTAAAGACAGTAAGGAATGGTAAAGATCTGCTATATTATATCACAGAAATAAACAGATTAAGAAGGAGGTGCAGGTTAGAGAGAGATATAGTTGGAAATGATTGTGGATGTAGAGAGATATTAAAGGAACTTACTAGGAAATTGAATTTAGCAAAAATATCAGCTAAAAATAATGGCAAACATAATTGGCAGTCATATGAATTTTAGTGGAAAATGGAAGGGCATGTACAGGTACTTTGAGGCAGAAACATGTTCCAAGGGTCATTAATGAACGAGGGGGAGTGTACTATATGCGAACCTTTTCTTGAGTCCAATTTTTACGGGGTGAGGTGTAAGGAGGGAGCGCTGCCGGTTCCGGTTATACTGCCAACTGGATGGAAATGAAATCTGAATTGAATCGATAATATGAATGATCGATATGAATTTTCTAAACATGTATTATCTTACGCCAACAACTGTGTCACACATACATTATTTAACATTATATAACATTTCTCAATGCGAATCTTGTTCCTAGCATGAATTATATAGTTTGACTTTGCTGTGTAAACAACATCAGTACTAGTTTGTAAAGTGTACGCCAGATGTCGCACAGAGATGCATAAGCGATTCATAGTTTGTGTTTCAAAGGTTGCCAATATGGATGTCGAAGATAACCGAGGTCTACCGATTCAGTACTAGGGAGTTCAGGGCTCAAGAAAGGGTTTGCGTATAGTATATATGGGGACTTTCAGGAGGCAGAAGTATTCAGTCAGAGTATGTAAAGTTAGTTGGATATAAGGATAATGTATAATATATAAGGATAAGTACAGTGGGGACTTCGAGGGCCCTGGGACCGCTACGGTAGCTGTAAAGGCCCTTCAGGTACTCTGAAAAGTGGTGGCAAGAGGGGCTCTGGTTAAGACGCAGCAGGTCGTTATGCTACTTAGGTTCCAGAATGGGTAAAAAAAAAAAAAAAGTACATAAATGCAATGTAAATTTTAATCTTATACCAGTTGTATAGTATCATTTGAAGTAATTCCACATAAGTTACTGTTTATCAGTTGACTATATTTGTAAGTAGTACAGGAGATATTATAAGTAGAATTTTGTAAACAATATAAATTTATTAAGGATGAGCTGTGTGTTTAATAGAAAAAATTATTAGCATAAATTGTATAATATTGTATTATAGGAAAATTTTCTTCTCTTGTTAATTTAATATTCAGTGCTTGACAATAATGTATTTTAGTGTTCTATTTGCCACCGAGGTAGACACCTCATTTGCAAATAAAGAGAATTTGATTTGATTTGATGTCCAGACAGAGGAGGTGACTAATACAGTGATGTATTGAAGTTTACCTATGATAAAGACACTTGCAAAAGGATATACCTTGAAAAGCAGCTGGGATGGGTAAGATTTCTAGAGATATACTAAAGGCAATGGGTTGGGAATATTTTCAGCAGAGAGAAGTGTACTACTAACATCTCTGGGAGCTATCCTATGAGAGGGAGAGTACATCAGGGATCAGTCTTGTCATCGCGCTCTTCATATTTGTTATGGATACCATCTCGTGTGATCTGCATGAGAGTGTTCTTTGGGCCATACTGTAAGCCAATGACATCCTACTTGCAGCTACAACCAAAGAGGAACTGCAGGACTGTATTCAAACATGGAGTGAATGGCTAGGTCAGTACAGCCTTCATCTAAATGTTAAGAAGACTGAGTATCTGGAGACTAACCTGAGCACTTCCACTGTCACAATCAATGGTTAACACCTAGTGAAACCTAATTGCTTTTCATATTTAGGATTCTGCCTGCAGAGTGACAGTGGCATCAATCAGGAAGTGCAGGCGAAAGGGAATGCAGCATGGTTTAGAGGAGGAGTCACAGGAGTACTGGAGTACTGTGCAATAAGCATGTGTCGGTCCACCTCAAATCGAATGTAGTCCATCCGACAGCATTCTATAGGGCCATGAGCTGGCCAGTCATCATGCACTCAGCACATCATGGAGATGTATAAGTTGTGTTAGTCTTTTGGAGTTTCATTCTTTAATCACATAACCAATGACATGATAAGGCAGAGGATGGGAGTTGTTCTCATTCATGTTTTGAGACTGTCGTCTTGGCTTTTGATATAGGAACTTACCATTGACATCAAAGTTGTATGCATGAAGAGTGACATAACCATTTACTGCTCCCAGGATAGGGCTGTACCATCTCAGATGCCCTTCTTGCATTTTTTCCTGAATGGATGGTGTTCAATGGTAGCCAGCTGGCGCAAGGGTAGCATACCTGCCTCTTACCCGGAGGTTCTGGATTTGATTCCTGGCCAGGTCAGATCTTTTTACCTGGATCTGAGGGCTGATTTGAGCTTCACTCTGCTTTATTGAGGAGCTATCTGATTGTGAAATAGTGGCCCTGGTCTAGAAAGCCAATAATAATAGCCAAGAAGATTCTTTGTACCGACCACACAACACCTCATAATTTGTAGGAGCAGCAGCAGATGCTTGGGAAGCCAAGATACCTTGGGGCTCTTGCACCATGGTGTTTGGTTTTGGTTTTTTGGTACTCTATGGAGATAGTAGTTTGTAAACTCTATAGAATCCTTTATTTTCTTCTCCACTTCAACATTAGGGAGTGACACTCATTTTACTCAATCTTCTTAATGAATTATATTGACAGATGCAGCTGATTTAGGTGGGTCAGGAAGTGAGAACATACCTCAGGGCTTCGTAAATGTATCATTCTATCATAAATGTATCTTCCACCAAAATAATATGTTTCTTTGAAATGCTCCAGGAAGAAATTAACCTATGCTAGCATAAGTGCTTCCCATAGCCAGATCATGTCTGATTATAACACTACTGATCCACAAGAAATATCTGGAAACCATACAGTGACAATATGACTTGAAAATGTTTCCAGGGAAAAATTGTTCAATTATAAACAGGCTAAACTGTGAGGACCTTAGAAAACAAGAATATTTCACATTGAAACTCTTCTGGAGAGTATTGAGTTGCTTTTATGAGCAGAATACATTTGAATTGCTAATTTTGGCCTCTCAACTCATCAGATTAAGTATAGAGTGGTAGTGGTGGTGACTGTTTTCTCTGTTTCAATCTTCTGGCTAGTAGATAGAATGAGGCTTTGATCATTAGATAAAAGGAGGTACACAGAACAAATCAAGACAACAATACACAAGACAGAATCTGCATTTGCCAACCACTTACAAATACATGGACATCAACTCAAGCATGAAAATTCTCTTCATCTGCCCTAACTCTCTTAATCCTCTAACAACAATATGAAATTTACACACTCACTATATTTCAAAGCTTCAACATCCTCAGTGAGTAGACACAATTCAAATTTCATACAATGTACCACTATATCACACAAAACTGTCCTTCTGACTGTAATGTTGACAATGGGTACAAGACATCAAGTTTTTCTGTCCAGGAGCCGAAGATAGCCCATCAAATAGTGTTGAAAGCTCTCCATTAAAATAATGTATTTCCTGTCAAAAATAATAGCAATATTGTTATCATTCTTTGTTGATTATTAATATAACTACCTATGTAACAGATGTCAGTAATAGAGAATGTAATTTATTTACTGTTGAAAACTATAATGAAATCGCTATCATTCCTTGTTATAAATTTTGTAGAATGTGGTTACACCATCTATGCTAGAAGGTTGAATTAGAAAGAATCATGTTTGTTCATCATCCTGCTCTTTTTTTGGTTTCCAGTGTCAATCTTGGAATCACAGATTTACTTAATCTTTCACTCTGCTTTATTGAGGAGCTATCTGATTGTGAAATAGTGGCCCTGGTCTAGAAATGTATAAAAATCACCTGATTTCTTTTCCTATTATTTTAGTATTTCTTGCCATTGTGTGATTTTGTTGGTCTATTTTAAAAAGTGATGTAATTCATAGATTTTTACAAGTTGCTTTATGTCGCGCCGACACAGATAGGTCTTATGGCAATGATGGGACAGGAAAGGGCTAGGAGAGGGAAGGAAGGAGCCATGGCCTTAAGTAAGGTACAGCCCCAGCATTTTCCTGGTGTGAAAATGGGAAACCACGGAATACCATCTTCAGGGCTGCCGACAGTGGGGTTCGAACCTACTATCTACCGAATACCAGATACTGTTACAAGTCATTAATCTCATATTTGGTCCGTATTGACGACAGTGATTACATATAATTTTAAAAAATATTTGTTTAATGTCAACCTAGTCAATACTTACAATTACCACTATTGTGGTTAAATGATCATAAATAATTGAAAAATCGTGAACATGTTTCACCCTTCTTAACGGGCATCATCAGCACTATGAACAACTTTAAAAATAATAGTTACATTTAAGACTGTCTTACAATAATCAATCATATAAGATTGGAATAAAATGTGACATTAAAAGTTGTTTTTGATACCATTATTAAAAAGTTATAAGTAAATCTTATAAACAACGAGCTAAAACAATTGTAGGTCAATCTCATAATCTAGTCTAAAAAATATATATGTTAATGTTGGTAGGAAGATTGTCAAATGGCATTCGTCTGAAATTGAAATGGATCCATTTTCTTTAACATTTGGTGAAGGTCCATATTAAACTGTATTCATCAGCAAGTAGAAATTCGAAGAACAAAATATATACAAAACAAGGGCTCTAATTAATCATGTAGTAGAAGATTAGGTCAGGGATGATCATGGTAATTCTTCTTGAGTTAAATTGGTTATGTAACCAGTCGAATAAGAATACGTTGAATTAAAAATACACGTCGTAAATACTGGCCGCACTTAAGCAACTGCAGCTATTGAGCTTGGTATTCATAGATTTAAATCATGTCAGAAGAGTTCTCTTATTTTCTGTGCTATGACCATTACATCAGATATTAAGGTGAACTTCAGGTGTTGTTTCTGTCAAATAATTTAATGTTCATTTTTTTTGGGATCTAGATTACATTGTATGGTATACTGTATATATGAAAATAACTAGAATTTTACAACTTACTAATATAAGCAAGAACTGTGGTGTCTTCAGGACATGTACACGATATCGATCTAGAGCAGGGATGGCAAACCTTTACTGACTAGCGTGTCAATTAAGGTCTTGAGTATTACGTTTTACTGTCCAGTGTGCCATCGTATTTTCTATGAAAATCATCATGAAACTCCTCATATGACTTCAATTAAGTATTAGATTGCATAACAAATAAATTCATATGACTGAATTTCCATTATTTTATTTTGTAAACATCACTGAAAACTGCATCCTAAAAACAAGTAAATTTTAAGAATAAGGTGCCTATAATGTTGCTTTAACCTAATAAAATTTGTAAAAAATATGGCCATATAATTAATTACACATACTTCTTTATTAAAGCATAATGTTAAAATATCCATGTTGCTAGATTTTAACCTATTAATACATGTTAAAAACATTAAAATATGTGGCATGTTGTCTGATGTGCCACAGAAGTGTCATAGTGTACACGTGTCATAGTTTCACCATCCCTGATCTAGAGAAAGCATATGATGTAGTTTGTCCTTGTAAGATCTTGTAAGAGGCACTTTTGAGTGATGAGCCTTTATTTGCTAGTTGTCAGCACTGATATAATGGAAGTGTCCACACAAATATGGTAATAGGTTGCACTACCCTAAGATTTCCACTCAATGGACTAAGTTTTAGTTGACTGCTTTTTAGAATACTGAATTATTTTGCCCTTTGGGAGTCAGGAAGGGACCACTATATTGCACTGAAGCAGGAAATAATCATACATGAAAAATATTTCCATTGAATTCTTTTAAAAAAATGTACAGGTCTTCCTTCTAATTTCTGAGTATGTCCCACCTTACCTGTTGATACTCTTGCCTTTAAGTACCTCGACACACTCTGGATGTTGGCGCCATTGCTCAGTCTCTCCATGACCAAGCTGACCCTTTTTACCTTCACCCCAGGTATACACCATCAATTCTGTAACAATGATAAAGTATGCCTGGAAAGTAGATCTCTCAATGTCAGTTATTAAATTGTCTTGCTCTGGAATATCATTGGACAATGTAAATAGTTCGATTGATTGATTGATTGATCGATTGATTGATTGATTGATTGATTGATTGATTGATTGATTGATTGATTGATTGATTGATTGATTGATTGATTGATTGATTGATTGATTGATTGATTGTTGGAATTTTATGGTGATAAAGATACTTTGCATTGCACTACCATGGATATTGTCATGATTGGAAATTGTTTTTCCAATTTTATGATTATTTTGGTATCTTTTTGACAATGAAGGCTGAGAGCATGTATGGCTGGTGGTTACAGAGTTGCAAATAATACTGGAGAAACAGCAATAATATGAGCGGGTCAGCAGCGAGGAAAACAATAGCACCGGTAAATTGTTGAGACTCAAGATAAGAAGCTCCTAAAAGAAGCCAAAAGCTGATCAACAATGAAGAATGCACTGAGAATGATCTGCAAGTGGAAACCACTAGAATCTCTGACTTGCCTATATAAATGGACAATTCAACTGTTTTTATCTATCATATGACTTATAATTTTAACAAAATTTGCTAAGATTTTATTTTAAATGTCATACCATACATCAGTGTTTCTTAATGTGTCCTGCCAATTTTAATAATATCTATTTTGTATTCTGATATATTAATTTTTTATAACTGATGATGTCCTTTAGGGGACAAAACATGTACTAATATAATAAATTATAAATTGTATTGTGTTGAACCAATTGCGAACGATTTATAAGATGGTCACAAGTCCTGTGTATCAGTGAGTATGGTACTGTACTGAATCTTGTACTGGGGTTGGCAATTCTGAAAAAGTTGAGTGTTGTACTTGGTAAATGGCAACATTTCTTAACTGAATAATAAATAATGATATTCAATAGTAAATTCTTGAAATGCATATTTAAATGTTTTGGTTTGAAATCTACATTAATTTCACTAAAATATATATTTATTTGAGATTGTTATTCATGTGTGAATATATACTCGCATGAATGTGAGTGTTGGGTATTAATTGATGCTATTTAATTTTAGGTTAAGGCTGATGAATCAACCTTTCTACGATGGACAAGTCAGATTTATAGAATGATCCAGACCGCATATTGTAGATAATTGAAGGGGACACTTCAGACATCGATTTTAGTAACAGTTATGGTGATACTAGGCTGAATCTGGAGAAATTAATGTTGATGTTGATCATAAAAGCAGTGAATCAGATGTAAATGTAGGTAGTGACAACGAGGACAGTAGCAGTGACATTGGGCTGGTATAGACTAATACACTATCCCATTCAAAAAAATCTTCCTAGAGTTTACAACACTTGTATTCAGTTCCAGAAACCTCGAACTCCAGCAATGACTTCCAGGAGTACTTCCCAGAAGTCTTCTATGAGACAGTAGCACTGTGTACTAGCCAGTACTACGTAAAAGAGAAAAATGAACAACTACGACCGCCGCCTACTCCAGTGGAAATGAAAGTATCTTTTGGCCTCCACTATGAATTTGGTTGCATAAAATTTCCACATCTGAGGATGGTAAGGAGTTCAAGGTTTAGGAACGATCCCATAGGCAGCGCAATGGCAAGGAATGGGGGTTTTCTACTGCGTGTTAATTTACACATAGATAGGTACCAGATTTCATATGAAGTCCACAAAGACAACAAACTTTGGAAAGTTCAGCTGATAATAATAGGCTGATGGATCTTACAGTATCGATGAACAGAGGATACTCTTTACAGGAAAATTTATGGTAGTATCAAGCAGTATGTCCAGGGGAAACAAAAGCCAGTGGGTCTGAAGACTTCGAGGCCATGAAAAGTGAAGGGACAGATGTCATTTTAACTATATACATTTCAACATAAAAAAATGGGCATACCTGTTACCATGACTTGATGGTTGCAATAAATCAGAAATAAATTCTGTGTACCCTCACGAAAGTATTTATTTTTGTAACAGTTGAGACCAAACCCTCACTATTGTGAGGGTCACTTTCCTGGAAAGTATAGATTTTGATTTTTCACAAATACTTGAGATATGCTCTGCTTAGATTAAAAGAACACATAGAATTTAAAAATTACATTAAAATAGGAATGAGTTTCTACTTGGGTCTGTAAGGAATGTTGCGTGTGGCAAGCTGTAAAGTGAACTTGTCTGGAACAACATTGCACTGTGTGAGGCTGTGTTAGATGGCAGGAGTTCGATGTGCCTGGGACAGTATGTTCAAGTGTGTGTGAGTAAATGAGACTGTGTCAAGTGGAAAACTCAAATGCGAGTGAATCTTTAAATAACTGTAAATAGTAGTTTAATAAATTTAGTGGTCAGTAAAACACTCTCTGAATAGTGATTTAAGTTTTAAGGATTCTGGTTACCCAACACAACTGGTCCCAGAAATGAGATTTAATTGGCAGTATGTTTAGAATGGACATTTCTAGAATAATTAGCAAGATGGAGCTTGCAGGCCCTCTTGGATAAGCTCTGTGAACTTAAGGCAGAATTTATAGCTAGTCAGGATGAGTTTAAAGCTAGTCAAGATGAACTAAAGTCACAACTTCAGTTCAGTCAGGATGAACTTAAGTCACAATTTAAATCCTCTTAGGATGAACTTAAGGCAAGCCAGGAAGAGATTAAAACTGAGTTGAACGAACTTAAGGGTGGAAACTACAAGTTAGAGGAAGAGGTGCATGCTCATGATGTAAGATTAAAAAGTGAATTTATGCCGGAAGTAAGAGATATGGTTGAAAAACAATTCAAGGCAGTACCTCAGATTGTTAAGTCCATTGTTCAAGACTTGAAAAGAAGCCAAGAAATTAATGAAATGGTAGATAAACAGTTGCATAAAATTCCTCAAATTGTGGAGTTCAGTGATTGAGACTTGAGGCAAGAGGTGAGTTACCTACAGGGAAAGATGACCATGGCAATGGTATCAGCATCATGAAAGTAAAACTTTAAAAGAAGAAGAATCTATCTGTCCACCTATTCAATACATATAGAATTTATTGATTTCTTAGATTATTTTACATAATTGTGGTGCATGTTTTGGCTCCTTTAGCTGTCAACAGCCATAAAACTTTTGCAATTGACCAAGATATAAAACAGAATGAGGAATGGACCTATCTACTGAATTTGTGTGTGTGTTTTGTGTGTGTGGGGAGGAAGGAGAGAAGAGGAACTTCTAGTACTCCTGTGATACCAAGTTCTATTGCCAAAATGTTCAAGTAATTTATTCCTCATTTTAGGGCATTTTCCCCACAAATTTAAGGGAATTTTATTGATCCTAAACGTGGGATGTTAGGTCATCAACACATTCACCATACTTGTGAATAACCTACTATTCTTTGATAAAATAAAGTTAAAAGAAGACATCATTATGTATAAAAAGGAACACTAATGATTTAAATACAGTAAAACCTCGATTACCCGTCCCTTGATTAACCACTCTGCAGATTATCCGTTGCCTGAAAAAATAATGTTGATTTTTCAAAAGCAATGTGCATTCAATCCAAAACTGAATGACCGTACTCTTGATGTCAATAATATTCATAATAATAATGTTATTAGTTTTACATCCTAACTACTTTGATGGTTTTCAGAGACACTGAGGTGCCAAAATTTTGTCTCACAGGAGTTATTTTACATGCCAGTAAATCTACCGACAAGAGGCCTACGTATTTGAGCACCTTCAAATACCACCAGGCTGAGCCATTATTAAACCTGCCAAGTTGCAGTCACAAGGCCATCACCTCAACCGTCTGAGCTACACGGCCTGGCTCATGATATCAATATATCTTGATACAGTATTCTGTTTTGTAATGACTGTACGTTAATTCTCCGACTCATGAGTCCACAATCATAACATAACATCAGTACATACACGTGCATAGATGGGCAATCGGCATTGAAGACATGACTTAATACATTTTTATTATGTGATTTTATGTTGTGTAAAATTATTTAACCTTTAACTGTTATGAAAGAGAGGGATGCTATTCAAATTCAACAGTCACAAACTTTATTATCCATTCCGTTATTGACGAATAATGTAATGTGGCCTCTCCCAGTCGACAGAGCATAGAGTACAGTATGCTGGTCATTTCTACTTCAGAATGATACCTACAACTTATTTTGACAGCATGTAACATCTCCGAGTACATATATTTCGTCTTGTTCTCTGCCAAGGTTAAATATTTTCACAACTTAGGCTACTGTATTGCAAATATTTCACAATGTACAGGAATCGGAAACCAGCCTAGTGGTCCGTCATAGTCAACCTCCACTATTTGTAGACAGGTAGGCTACATCCTATAGTGCAAAACAAGGAAATACAAGTGAGACTGATAAAGTTGAACATTTATTTTCTGTTCTAACAGCTTAGAAATGTTGAGTTTGAAATCTACAGCAAAGAGAAAAACAATGAAAGTATCATCTTTAAGAGAACTGGTTGCTGTGTTATTCATGCAGTTTCAGCAAAAGTGAGGAGGAGGTGTACCTATTAGTGGTACTATGATAACAAGGCAGGCACAAATTTTTCATGAAAAGATGGGGGTCTCAGGGCCTCATCAGTGTCAAACAGTTGGCTACAGAGATTTAAGGACAGACATGACATTTGAGAATTAAACTTCAACGGAGAAAAACTAAGTGGTGACAGCAGTGCAGCAGAAAACTTTAGATACAAGTTTAAGTGCATAATTGAGAGATACAATTTCATTCCAAGTCAAATGTACTATGCCGATGAAACTGGACTTTGTTGGAAGTGCCTACCCAGTAAAACATTAGCAGCTGCTGAAGAGAAATGAGCTCTTAATCACAAATCTACTAAAGAGCGCATTACTATCTTGTGCTGTGTGAACGCTAGTGGCAACCATGAATAAAAATTAGCTATTGTGGTAAAAAAAAAAAAAAAATCCATGTTCTTTCAAAGGAATAGTGATGAAATATTTTCCAGTAGATTATTGTCATAACAAATCTGCATGGATGGCATGTGATATTTTCAGGACTTGGTTCCATAATAGGTTTGTTCTGTGGATTTGAGATTTCTTGGCGTCCAAAGGTTTTCCATCAAAGGCCGCCCTTTTTCTTGATAATGCACCCTCTCACCCTGTTGAAATCAGAGAACAGAAACATGTTTGTTTCCTATTTGCTGCCTAATGTAACATCATTAATTCAGCCAATGGACCAAACCATCATTGAAACTTTTAAGACACATTAAACCTCCTACTTTCTGAAGAAACGTCGATGGTTGAGTTCTGGAAAAAATGAAATCTTAAAGAAGCATTTTATCTTGCCTACAAATCATGAGATCTAAGTTTAGTAACCACTCAGAACATTACTCGATCATGGGAGAAAACTGTATGTTGATGTTGAAGAGCTTGCCAATGATTTTCATGGGTTCATCATGAAGATGAAAATGAAGGACTGATGATCAAAGATATCCTGAAGACTATTGAAAATAACATTTATTTTGGAGAAGTGAATGAAAATAACATTCACGCGTGGCTTCATACTGATGATGTATTGCCTGGGCATCATATTTTAACTGATGACAAAATAAAAGCTTGCAACTAAAAGCACAAGTGGGAATTCAGCAGTCAGCTGTGAAGTGACGAGTGAAAGTGAGGGGGATGGGGAAGAAGAGTGAGTCACGAACAATCGTGTACAACTTCAGATTGCACTGGAGTCAGCTGAAACTTTAATGGAATTCTTGGAGCAAGAGGATGAAACAGATTTTTCAGACATTCTTGTAATTAGAAAGCTCAGAATGGACATAAAGAAGAAACTAAGTTGTAGGAGAGTGCAATACAAAGCAATGGATTTTTTAAAGCAGCTTAAATGACACCAGGTCAATTCATTTATTCATGTTCTGCTGGTAATTTATGTATATGTTTAGTATGTATTGTTGTTGCATTATCTACATTTTGATTTTAAAGAGGGTTTCATGCACTGCATTTTAAGGTTTTACGGTATTTATTTTATGTACTTTAAAGTTCATTACAATTAGTAATTAGTAGATTATCCATTATTTTAATTAACTGTTCATCCCTTCCCAGGCATTAGAACAGATAATTGAGGTTGCACTGTAGATTATGCCTAATTTTCAAATGAAGGATGTAATACATATTAAGAAGCAGGGGACTACTAAAGATTCAGGGAGTTCCATCTGACAGAACAACTTTACAACTTCAGCTAACCTGTGGTGAGTACAATAACATGAGTGTTGCTGTGAGCCACCTCCTTGATCTTGCTGCGTGGAGGGAGTTGTAGTGGGGTCAATGCCACAGCATACTCAAAGGCCTTGAGGTCATACAGCACTGATCTGAAACAAATTTTAAGTGCATCAAGGAAAGAGGAAATGATAATTAGTATTATGGGATCATACATGAGAAAAGAACTCTAATGAATACAATCAGACCATTAATTTGGATACAGAAGAGGGAAATAAAAATCAAGTGACAGCTGAGAAATTACCAGAAATACATCAATACCATATACAAAACAAGGGATAATTATGTTAACAACAATGATGATCACAAAGACAATGCTGCAGATGATGACAGTGAAAATTAAAAGTTATAAGGACAATTTCAGTACTGTATTTTCTCTTTATCCTCATTCTGTTTGCTCTGTGTCTGATGGGACGAGGCAAACATCGATGTGGCAGGTTTTTTTAATGGTCGAATGCCCTTTCTGATGCCAACATCATCAGAGGGATCAATGAAAATGAAGTGGATGAGATGAAGGATATTTGAGCTAAGAATGAACGGAAGGCAGCTTTAGAATATCATCCTGGCATTTGCCTGGAAATGAAACAGGATATCATGGAAAACCATTTTGAGAATATTTGGTGATATTTTTCAACCCATTATGTATCTCGAATCAGCAGTAGCTTGGATCCATACCCATGGCGCCCTGACAGGTCCTGCTTACCCAGTTGGAAAGCTGCATATCATCATCATGATGTTGCTGTAATTTGGTATTTGTCTTTTCACTTCATGGAAGTGAGTTTTGAAAGACTGAATGGCAGTAATTTCTGTGTATCTGCTAGTAATCAAGGGAATATTGTTGAATGGCATGGTTGGAGTTTATAGTAGATTTCTGCAACCCCTGTTACAAGCCTTCTTCCTTAACACATTTCGTCTGTTTTGTAATGCTTACCAGGGTGATGCTGTGATGGGCACTACATTAGGGTGCATGGCATAAATTATGAAGTTTCATATCAACAGTTAATCCTCTCTGCCTGTTTCATTCATGTTCTTGTATTTTGTGAGGATAAGGTTATATAGTGGTCTTTTTAGAGTACTCCTAACATATCACAACCTCATAATTATTACATTGGTCTCTAATGATACTAGACCAGTTACCCGGTATATTTCTTCCATCTGTATTGCATGGAATTTGTAATGATCTTTATAGAAAAATAGTATTTCAAACATCTAGTATTTTACCGCTCTTTCTTATTCATCTAGCAACGGTCTTACCACTCTGCTTGTTGTTGCACATGGGCATGTGATGTCACATGGAATCAAGTCCTTATATGCAAAGTGAGTCCAAGCCCAAACTCAAAAGATTTGATGCTTGCGATTCCAGACATCACTCATCACTACTATTACATGTTCCTTTCTATCCAGACTCAATTTGTCACTTGTTTGTTCCTTTCCATTACTTACGAGTCATTGTTAAATAGGGTAATGGCACTATATATCGAACACCCCTTAAATATCGAACAGTTCGCACATCCTGTTTCAAAATAAGGATATAGAAAAGTTTACATAACATGTGAGATTTCTACATCCACCCTTCCAAACTTAGCTTTATATCAATCGATAGGTCGAAGTCGTTACCGTGCTGGCGAGCGCGGGAAAGTCTTAGAACTTTGGACTTGGCGGGATTTTGATGAGATTATTGTATTGTTACTAAGGTGCAGTGTCCCTGTGATTATCTGTTTTTGTCGGTAAAATAGTGTATTATGAAGGTATCCTTTAAATAATAGGTTGTGTTAACATTTTCTTGTATTGTGAGTTTTCACCTATCGTCATATTTATTTCTGAAATAAAATACTGTTCGATATTTGACTCCCATTTTCAAATATCGAAAGGACGTTTGATAAATGAGGTTCAATACAAAAACAACCCTTAATATCGAACACCACTGAAAATGAATGGGCTGTTTATGATTTTAATTTGTAGTACTGTTTTATTTGGCGCCGAAGTCCGGATATCTGTGGTCGTGACTGCTGAGGCGTCTATCTGTAATTTGAGAGGGCCTGAATTTTGAACTTCATTGGGTACAGTTAGATTTCCTTTATGAAGTCTTGTGTCTGTCTGATGCCGTACGTTGTTCTAATCACTTTATTTAACAAGCCTGTCACTATCCAAGGTTTCTCATCGTCGGCGGCAAATAAAGTGGCGTCGACAAGAGGGGGTGTGTGGGGGCAGTTATCCCGCACTCTTTGAAAAAACCAATTTTATTACACTTTAGCTATTTAAAACTGGAAAGCAGATAATTATTTATTTCCTTAACTAGTGCTCAGAGCTTGACTATGGTCAAAATTAAGACGCCCAATGGAGGAACTGTCCCAAAAGCCAAAGTTAAACCTGTTGAAAAAATGAAAAGGTGTCAGTCGCAAAGGCAGGCATCTAAAACTTACCAGGTCCCTTTAACAATGTTAAACGACAAACTTTCTGGACGTCAGAAGATTCAGACTGCCCTTGGGCGGAAGCCGTTCTTGAGTCCACGAGAAGAAGAGGGCATTAGTGAATGGGTAATCAACATGGCTAAGCGATGATTTCCGTTGAAGAAAAAGAATTTACTTGACACTGTTCAGCAAATTGTGCAGTCATCAGGAAGGAGCACACCGTTTAAGTATGGAAGACCTGGTAAAACCTGGTTCAAATGTTTTATGGGACGGCATCCTTCCCTGTCTCAGAAGAAGGCTGAAACCATTAGCAAGGGCAGGGCTGCTGTCTCTGAAGAATAATACGTGGTTGGTTTGCTGGACTGTCGTGCTACCTGGAATCTGAGGATGTAAGTTCAATTATGGAAGACCCAAGCAGGATCTTCAATGCAGACGAGACAAATTTTCTGTTCCATAAGGTTTCAGGAAAGTACCTTGGAGTCAGAGGGGAACAGCTTCAAATTACGGCAACCTCTAAAGAGAAAGAAGGCGTTACAGTGCTCGGAAATTTCTGTGCCGACGGGCGTTGTGCCCCAACAATGATCGTCTACAGCAACATACGACTTCAGCAAATTATCAAAGATAGTGTACCTGAACCTTGGATCTACGAGAAAACTGAAAGTGGCTGGGTGAAGGCCCCGACGTTTCTGAACTACCTTCAACACTTTAGGTCATGGCTAGAGGTACAGAAAATTACACTTCCTGTTATTTTATTTCTTGATGGACACAGGAGTCACTTATCCCTTCTGCAACCAGCAGATGTGGGGGTATTTGCACCTCTGAAGAGAGCATGGGAAAATGCTATTCAAGACGAGAAAATACAAACTCTCGGTGCATCAGTAACCAAGGTAAATTTTGCACCCATGTTAAAGAAAGTTTGGGATGATGCTGTTAGGCCAGATATTGTGAAAAGTGCCTTTCGTAAGTGTGGTCTCTATCCACTAGATCCCAACGCTGTGGACTACACAAAATGTGTTGCAGATATTTTGAAATTCCCGGTGGGAAGGCAACAGCAAGAGAGTGACGAAGGCAGCCCATCATCCCTTTCCACTTCCAATCAGAAGTTAAAGTTTGTGCTTGATGACCTGGAGGATTTCTTGCCTTCTCGCATTCTAAATAACTTCAATGACAAACTAAGACGTGATGGAGAAAAACAGAATGATGGTGAACCAGATTTGTATGCTTATTGGAAAAGAGTTACAACTCGGTACAATGCAACATGTGAAACAATAATCTACTAATCAGAATGAAACGATGACAGACAGTTCATAAGAAGATGATGGTGATCAGGGAAGAGATGATTTCACGTGGAATGATGAACGTTTAGAGGTGTATGTACCTTCTCCCAAGAAAGATCTTCCTGGTGCCATCATTTTGAAGAGTGGAGTAAAAGTTCACAAGCCGAAAATATTGAATGAGCATGAAATTGCTTCGGAACTCGCTTGCTCACCCACCTCAAGTAGTAGCGAAGATTCTTTCAGAGATTTTTCTCAAAGTTCCTCAAGTACCAGAAAAACCTCATCAGTTTAGATTAAAGAAAACATACGTGATATCTTCAAAGAGTACCGGGAAGAATTGATGAGAAGGAAAAGAAACAAGGAAGTCTAAAGACATGTTCTGTTCTCTGTGGAAGGGTAGAGATAAGAAACTGCTTTTCTGTGTTTCTCGGGATATTTTAATGTGTATTAATATTGCTTCCTCTACTTTTGTGATTTATATTTAAGAAGCATTTTATTTTGCTCATGTTATTACAATCATATAATGTCTAAAGTAAAGTGATTTAAAATAAATATTTCTGTTCGGTATTTAAAACCTTACCGTTCGATATATAAAAATCGTGTTCGATAAATAAGACCTCACTGATCGATATATAACGCAGACTGTTCGATATATGAAGGAATACAACTGTTGCATTTAAAGGCACCTGCAGCCCACAAATTGTACATTTTAAAAGTCTGAACAAGCCAGTTGCAACCAGGGAATGTTCCGTTAAGGTTTTATAACTATTTCAGAGGTCCTTTCTTCACTGGAAAAAAATACTGATCAATAATTCGTAGAGATAACCTTAAGTGTTCGATATATAGTGTCGCAACCCTACCATATACTCTATATAGATTCTAAAAGAACAATTTTCTATTTGGCTTACCTTTGAGGTTTTCCTCTTCTGTCCAATGATGTGCATTATAACAAGATTAAACAGTTAATGGTATGGTCTTAAATATCATGGGAGAGAAGTAAAAATGTTCCACTATACACTACATTGTCATAACATATTTGAGTACTTTCCATATGAGAAATTAGCACAGTAACTAGGAGGAATCCCACATAAAGAAGCAGTCCTGAGAATGTTCCTTAGAATATTATCCTCTTTTATAAGACTAATGGGTAAGTCTCTTCTACACATACATAAAGATTTATGTTTTCTATACAATGGTGTGCCGGCCCCGTGGTGTAGGGGTAGTGTGCCTGCCTCTTACCCAGAGGCCCCAGGTTCAATTTCCAGCCAGGTCAGGGATTTTTACCTGGACCTGAGGGTTGGTTCGAGGTCCACTCAGCCTACGTGATTAGAATTGAGGAGCTACCTGACGGTGAGATAGCGGCCCCGGTCTAGAAAGCCAAGAATAACAGCCGAGAGGATTTGTTGTGCTGACCACACATCACCTTGTAATCTGCAGGCCTTCGGGCTGAGCAGCGGTCGCTTGGTAGGCCAAGGCCCTTCAAGGGCTGTAGTGTCATGGGGTTTGGTTTGGTATTATACAATGGTGTGTGCACCCGTACATGTTTTGGCTAGTGCAAAAATACTTGGATACAACCATCATTGGTGAATGGGTTGATCGAAATGGTCCATGACAGTGCTTTGTGGTCGATCAACTACTTTCACAACCATCATACAACATCTGAACGTTTTTTAAAAATGACTCGATTTGTTCTGGGTGATTTCCGACAAAAGAGTAGCGTTACAAAAATGTTGAAATTTCCAATCTCATTGAAATCATTTAAGAAAAGGCTAGGAAAACAACAGATAGGAAATGTGCCACCTGGGTGACTGCCCTAAATGCAGATCAGTAGTGACTGATATTGATATTGATCAACACATAATAACATTTCAAATTAATTGGATGGATCGTCAGCTAAAAAAAGGGTAAAAGCTCATGTTATGTAGAAGTTAAAATGTAAAATTATTATTATTAATTTGTTTAGAATACTGATATGAAATTGAAATGAGAGGCATAAAAGGATGTGAATGATTAAATATATAACTTTCTTCTTTCTTTCTTAATCTATTTACCCTCCAGGGTCACTTTTTCCCTCAGACTCAGTGAGGGATCCCACCTCTACCACCTCAAGGGCAGTGCCCTGGAGTGTGAGACCTTGGGTTGGGGAATAGAACTGGGAAGGAGGACCAGTACCTCACCCAGCCTGCTTCATCTGCTATGTTGAACAGGGGCAATTTTGGGGAATGGGAAGATTGGAAGGGACAGACAGGGAATAGGGAAGGAAGCGGCCGTGGCCTTAAGTTAGGTACCATCTCAGTATTTGCCTGGAGGAGAAGTGGGAAACCATGAAAAACCACTTCAAGGATGGCTGAGGTGAGAATTGAACCCATCTCTACTCAATAGACCTCCTGAGGCTGAGTGGACCCTGTTCCAGCCCTCGTATCACTTTTCAAATTTCATGGCAGAGCCGGGAATCGAACCTGGGTCTCAGGGGTTGGCAGCTAATCACACTAAGCACTACACCACAGAGGTGAACTTAAATAAATAATACAAAATGATAATACTGTATTTGATGATAAGCAATATATTATTACATTATGAGGAAAGAAAGGGAGGTTACATATTTGATAGTGGATAATTATTGTCAGATATGGAGAAAATTAGTTATGAAATAACATCTCTGTTATTTATGACTATTTACAGGATGTTTAGGAATGGAGTTACTGTTAAGTAGATTTCAAATAGTCTTATACATTTGATTCAAAATACATTCACATTACTATTCTTAATATATGTAAATGATTTAGGGAACAATATAACATCAAAATAAAGGGAAATAAATAACACAGAGGATTGTACAGAATGACAAAGGGACCTTGACAGTATCCAACAATTAATATGAAGATTAATGGAGGCAAATCAATTGTCACAACATTTACAAACAGGAGCTTAAGAACTGAATTTAAATATACTTTGGATGAGGTAATTGTCCCAAAAGATGGCAAGTGCAAATACCTAGGTGTGAGATTTGAAAGTAACTTGCACTGGAAGGGTCATGTTGATGACATTGTTGGGAAAGCATACATAAAGAGGCTAGTTAAAGGATACAACAAAGAATTAAAAGAGAAAAGTTACTTAAGTATAGTTCGTCCATTATTGGAATATGCAAACAGTGTTTGGGATCCTCACCAGGAATATCTAATAAAAGAAATAGATGGTGTGCAGAGGAAAGCAGCAAGATTTGTAACGAGAGATTTCAGGAGGAAATGTAGTGTATCAGAAATGTTACAGAAACTTGGGTGGGATGCTTTAAGTAAGAGAAGGGAGAAAACTAGACTTATAGGATTGTATAGAGCCTATATGGGGGAGATATCCGTGAGAGGCTTCATTTGGAAAATAATTATATCAGCAGGGCCACAACTATAAAATTAGACAGGATTTTAGCAGAAATGTTTGGGGTAAATTTTCATTCATTGGGAAGAGAGTGAAGGAGTGGAACAGTTTACCTAGGGAAGTGTTTGGACCTTTTCCAAAATCTGTACAGATATTCAAGAAAAGAATAAACGGCAACATAGAAAAGAAATGTTAGAGGGCATTCGACCTGTGTAGGTTATTGTAATAAAGAGTTTTTGTGAATACATTAATTCAAACCCCTTGTCTATGGAGACTGGGCAGCTGAAGTGGGGGACTGCCTGTAGGAGTGAAGTACAGTGGTGACTTTGAGGGCCCTGAGACCAAAGTCAATTTTCCATAAACAAAAAATATGTGTCTCTTTTTTTTAAAGGAGATTACAAATACCAATTTTCACATCTGTAACATGTTAAGTTTATGAGATATACTGTAGATATACTCATTTTTAAAACTGTCCCACTCCTTGGCTGAGTGGTCAGCGTTGAGGCCTTTGGTTCACAGGGTTCCGGGTTCGATTTCGGGCTGAGTCGGGGAATTAAATCGTATGTGATTAATTCTTCTCACTCGGGGACATGTTGTTTGTGTTTGTCCCAACACTCTCCTCATCATATTCACTCAACACACCACTTTACTAACTACAACAGGAACACGCAATAGTAATTACATCCCTAGACATAGGGTTGGCACCAGGAAGGGCATCCAGCCATAAAACAGGGGTCCTGCGACCCCACAGGTGTGGGAAAAGTGGTAGAAGAAGAACATACTCATTTTAAAAATTCACCTGCTTTTTAATTATTTCGCCCCCTTAAGTTAATTTTCCAAAAGAGTGTGTTCATTTATTTGTAACGGAGATTCCAAGTACCAGTTTTAACGTCTGTAACATCTTCAGTTTCTAAGATATATGTATCCTCACATAAATAATTCAAATCTTTCCTCACTTCTTTTCACCCCCCTTCCCCCAACAACCCTTAACTGGATTTTCTGAAAACAAAAATTTGTGTTCTTTTATTTTTTAAGGAGATTCTAAATACCAGTTTTCATGTCTGTAACATGTTAGGTTTTTGTGATATATTGTAGATAATCTCGCTGCTGTAGCATCTTGGAGCTGATGTTGTCATGGTTATGGCAATTCATTTCTTTATCCAATTCCTAGAGCAGGGGTAGTGTGTTGCCAATACCTCCATAACAGTTGGTTTAGGGCCTTAAAACATGGTTTTCGGGCCCATAGGGCTTACTGAGTTTTGTTCTTTGCATCAAGGGGCTTGAATTGAGCTTTGTCTCATCCTTGTACGACAAATTCGATATTTTGCCTATATTGGCCTAGTAATTTTATATCTCCACACTTGCCCCCCCCCCCCCCCTCGAATTTAAAAAAAAAATGCAGCCCATGTCCGTGAGGGATAATGAATATTTACATTAGTAAAATCATTTTTAGAATCGGTCCAGTAGTTCCTGAGATTAGCCATTTGCATACAAACAAACTTTACCTCTTTATATATTAGTACTAGCTAATGTACCCGTGCTTCACTACAGGATTCTCAGAAAGACTGTCTGTGTGGTTTTCCTAACTACAGTTAACTTAGGCCATTACAAAAATGTCAGTAGGAATGTAGAGATTAAAAGCAAGTTATCATAGAAAATACTTGCTCAAATGAAAAACCGCACATGTTCTCACTTTTAACGAAGAACACTATGATGCCGATCTAACAGTCCAAAGTTCCAGTGCTGGAATGACCAGAACGCAGATAGCCGTGAACACTCCTCTGCCATTGTTCCGTTAAATATACACACTGCTCATTTCAATCAGTGCCTCAGGGTAGGGATTGAATAGCTCGAATTCTATGCTGAACCAGTTTGTTACGTACCAGTAATATCAGAAAATTTATGAACCAGAGGAATGGCATGCTTAAGAAGAAATTTATCTAACTCCCTTGCTACTTCCCGCCAATATTCAGGCAGGCTGTTATACTCGGTTTGACCGGGCGAGTTGGCCTTGCGATTAGGGGCGCACAGCTGTGAGTTTGCATCCGGGAGGTAGTGGATTTGAAAACCACTGTTGACAGCCCTGAAGATGGTTTCCTGTGGTCTCCCATTTTCAGGCAACAGAAGACACAACAAACAATATTCAATGTAATGTTATTGTTGTTCAATATTATGAGCTTTCTGTATTGTAGGCCTTCACATTTAGTTTCTTTCGACTCTGTGATATTAGGGCGTCTTACAAAATTATTTATAGCGTAGACTGTAGTTCCTTATTCCCCAGCTGCACATAACGATTTTCATTAAATTTTGTTTACCCATTTTCTCGTGACTTGGCGCTAATATGGACATAGCAGCAAAAATCCAAATTCATGAATATCTCTGTTATCATAGCCGGTACGGTAAAAATGTATAAGACATAAATGATCGGAAATTTAATACTATATAACTTAAGTAATGTAGTATTTGTCAATAGGACCACTAATAACAAATATTTGAGAATTAAATTTTAGGCTTTCCCCTAAACTACCATTCCACTCAGTGTGAATAAAATTACTTATGGCCTAGATTGTAGCAACTTATTTCCCAACTTTGCATACCTTTTTTCATTAACATAAGACCACTAATAACATAAAAATTTGAGAACTAAATTTTAGGCCTTCCGCTAAACTACCATTTCTCTCAGCGTGACTAAGATTATTTATGGCCTAGATTGTAGTGACTTATTCCCGGACAAGACGTATCGATTTTCATTAAATTCTCTTCAGTCGTTTTCTCGTGATGCTTGTACAGACAGACAGACAGACAGACAGACAGACAGACAGACAGACAGACAGACAGACAGACAGACAGACAGACAGACAGACAGACACACCGAGCTCGATAGCTGCAGTCGCTTAATTGCGGCCAGTATCCAGTATTCGGGAGATCGTGGGTTCGAACCCCACTGTCGGCAGCCCTGAAGATGGTTTTCCATGGTTTCCCATTTTCACACCAGGCAAATGCTGGGGCTGTACCTTAATTAAGGCCACGGCCGCTTCCTTCCCACTCCTAGCCCTTCCCTGTCCCATCATCGCCATAAGACCTATCTGTGTCGGTGCGACGTAAAGCAAATAAAAAAAAAAAAGACAGACAGACAGACAGACAAGATGGAAAATTAAAAAGTGCATTTCCTTGCTACTATGGACACAACCGATATAGAAATGCCATCCTTTTTAAATTCTGAGCAACGTACAGACAAAACTCTTATTTTATATATGTATATGGATAGATGAGCTGTGTGTTTAATAGAAAAAAATGTAAATGTAAATTGTATAATACTGTATTTTAGGGAAAATGTCTTCTTTTCTTTTTAACTTAAAATGTAGTTGTTGAGAATAATGTATTTTTGGGTATCATTTGCGACTGAGGTAGAGACCTCATTTGCAAACAAGGTATGGTATTTTGATTTGATTTGATTTGAACCCTACACAGAGGATCACACAGTTTAAGTTTGTGCACCTCAGTAACTTTTTACGGGTTTAGCCCAAGTAATTTCATGGCACTTCATACAGAACTGTATGCCATTCCTGTATGCTGAGGAAGAGGGCTAAGAGAATTTTGGGGTAATTTTCCATGCAGTGTGCAATGTCACAGAATTTTATTCTGCAAACACTGTATGTCCTTTTTGCTTCTTATTGTGAAGTGCAAAATCAATTACTCCATTACTGGTCATAAATGATCACTTGTGGAGTACAATTGGGATTGTATATTAATTGCCATTTTGTATAAATAGCAGACTTTATTCTATAGTTAAACGTATATTGTTTCTTTTACTGTTCATACAAAACTGACTGAATGTCATGAGATTCAAGCCCAGTACAGCAGTTTGGTATACCCCTCCTATCTTGCAGTTGGCCTTGAGTGAAAACTTATCTGCTGCTTGGTCATCAGATGATTGGATGTCCTGGTAGTAACAGATAATATAAATACAGTAATAACTTAGAAAAAGTAGACATAAAAGTAATTTAAAAATCCACGTCCATGATGAAAATAAATTAACCCCTAACATGGATATCTAGGAGTTTGTAATTTTTAAACATTCTAGAAACATACTGTAAATAAGTTTAGCCAAATACACTTACATGTACTGATTGAGATGTTCATACAAGAAAAAAAGAAGAAAGGTTTATGGAAACTAATTACTGTATTTTGCTAATTAGAACTGTCTGAAAGACTATCTACCTTCCATTACCAGAATGGACATTTGGGATAGTGTCTTGTTCAAGAAACCATTCACCACCTTCTTCTTCTACCAGAGCATCCATCAGCTTAGGTAGACGAGAGTCAAGTATCTCTGCAGCTGTTGGACGGAACATTGGGTCTCTCTGTAGGAGATCGTGGACCAGTTGACGGAAGCCAGGGGAATAGCCTCCTGGAATGGGCTGGAATTGACCCTGTATGGAGATAAATATATTATCAGAGATCGTCAATAGGTTTTACTGAATAATACCACTTCTACATCATTTTTTTTAGGTGAATTCCCAAGTCTGATACCATCTTTATTTAATTTATCCAAAGATTCAGCAACAAAAAGATAGACTCTTTGATATAATGATATTGCAAACTTTATATATTAATGAATGTATCTTCTAGAGAAAATAGGAAAACATGTAGTTGTCATACTGTAAATATATAATTTATACATTAAAAGAATTCCTCATTCCAGTTGATATTACCATTAAAAAACTATATTAATCTCTTCAGTTTTTAAGAGTAACTGATAAATTACTATTTGGTTCCTTTTCTAGGTTGAACCATGTTGTTGTTTTATGTACCTTATGTACAGGTTTCTCATGCTTTGAATACATTGCAGTATTCTTTTTCAAGGCAACTGAAGCCTCTACTTGATCCAAGGTAATCCGTTTCCACAGGCAGCTAAAAGGCGGTCACTCTGCCTTGCTTTAAATATTCTGTTCTTCCCCTGGCTATTGCACGACCCAGAATCACTGTGCTTTGCTTTAAATAGCCTCTCCTTATCCTGGCTATTGAAAGCCCCAGAGACACAATCATACATTCATGGACATCCAGAATGGGGAACAGGGTAGAACCTTTGCCCTCTCCTTGCTTCTGGACAATTTTCTTGATACAGAAATCTCTGTACCAAATGACTATAAACCACCAATGTGAAGTGAGGCCTACATTTCCACATACCGTAGCTTAGTGTTGTTTGGACAGTAACAGTAAATAGGTTTCCGTCTTTCAGCCACCTCCTCGATCCTTTCTACCTACCACCCCTTGGGCCATTGAACTCTGAAAGGACATTCTTTTTAAGAACTATTTTTCCAAATGGACTTGTATGTCTTAGTTCAAAGAGATTTTAAAGGTGATATGACCACAGCATGGGGAAGAATACTGGGCCCCTTAAAACTAAGAAAATTTTCATTTGCCTCCTGAGAAAATGATTGCAGATGCCTATATATACATTAATAAATTTCTATTTTTGTGAATTATTCACCCATAACCCTTCAGTGTAATGTTCTTACGATGAATTTTGATGTGATTTTCACTGAAGTTTATTTGTATGTATGTCTGTATGTTCAGTCCTCAGCCCTAAAGCTGGTTGGATCCTCAACAGCTCTGCCATCAGCTGTCATAGATGGCCTAGACATCACTGAAGAGGCATACTAGGGAAATGAGGAGTGAGGTAGTTTCCCGTTGCTTTCCTCACTGAACCAGAAATTGCTATTACATATAAGTCTGTCAAGTCCACTGAAATGCATGCATCAACCGACCCTATGAGCAACATTTTCACACCATTCATAGCAGGGACTGGCCGCATAAGGAATAGCGTACCTCAGTCACTTTCATATTGTCGAAGCCAATGATAAGACTGAGACAGATCAATGAAAGTAACAAAATTGCTCTAGCCTATACCAGAAGATACAGTACACTGTAAAAACTAGGTCCCTCCAGCAAAGGCATCTGTGTTTCTTACTGAACAATTATTTTCTGAGAACACTGCTACAGGTAGGGACCCTCTTTGGAGGCAGCCCTATCCAGGGAGTGGCACCCCTATCCAGGGAGTGGCACCCCTGCCTATGTGAGTCCCAGAGCACACTGACCCGGTGTGTAATATCTGGTATGGGTCCCAGCTCAGAGTTACGAGTGAAGACCTCAGCGGCATCTACGATGGAGAAGGTGGACTTCGGTATGATGGGGATGGTGGAAGGGGCAAACCCGTAGCGTCTGTACTCCAGAGGAGCGGCTATGAAAGGCGGATGTTTCCATGTTAGGGGCAGCCTAATTTTGAACCTGGCAGTAGGTATAAAATGCCTTTAGGTGTGGCAAGCCCATCGTAACAATAGCCTATATGGATAAAGCAGATATTGTGTCTCGGGAAAGGTTAGGGCGTCCCTTGGTAAAAGCAACGCGCAGTTCCTCGGGTGCTGGAGGAACTGTCAGAAATGGGCAACCAGCACCAAATTACATCAAGATTGCGACAGTAAATGTCCTGACACTGACGGGAAAGACAGAAGAACTGGTTGACTGCATGAAAGAAAAAGATATAGCAATACTTGGACTGTGTGAGACCAAGAAGAGGGGTACGGGAGAGATTCCTCTGAAAGTGGGATACAGGCTGTATTACAGCAGAGGACCTGAGGCAAAAAAATGGAGTAGCCATCATACTTAGAAATGAAATCCAAGAATACAAAATGCATCAGCGATAGGATGATTGTGATGAGACTCCAGTTTGAAAATGGCATGAAAGATCTATTTCAGTTTTCATCATCATCATCTTCATTTCCCGTTTCCAGCTTCCCAGGTTGGGTTGTGAATCAAGGACCTCCAACGCTGCCTGTCTCTCCACCGCTCTTCTCCTTTTTTTTAAGTACATCTTCTGGTTTTCCTCCCCTTTTCTCTATGCACTCTTACACTGAATCTGTCCACCTCTTTTGGGGTCTTCCTTGTGATCTCTTTCCTGTTAACTTCTCTGAAAAATATTTTTTTTTTTGGCACTCTCTCTCTTCTCCCATTCTCATCATATGCCCATACTACTTTAGCTTTGTTGTTTATATCCTGTTATGAAGTTTCATGATTCCTGTCCTTTTCCTTATCTCTTCATTTCTAATTATATCCTTTCTGGTCTTGCCCTCAATGCCTCTTAGGAATTTCATCTCTGCTGCCTGTATTCTACTCTCCTCTCATTTTGTTGCAGTCCATGATCCAGCTGCATAGGTTAGTATGGGTTCATAATAGGTTGAATATAATACTTTCTAACATTTCTTCAGAACATCTTGGTTCCACAAAATACCCCTTACACTCTGGTAGAAGCTGTTTGCTTGTTGTATTCTTTTCCCAGTTTCCTCGGTTATCTTTCCATCTTCTTTATCACACTTCCCAAGTACTTAAAACTTTTAACCACTTCCAGAATTTTACCATTCAGTTTAGCTGCCTCTGTGGGTCCGTGGTAGAGTGTCGGCCTCCGGATCCCAAGATAGCGGGTTCAAACCCGGCAGAGGTAGTCGGATTTTTGAAGGGCGGAAAAAAGTCCATTCGACACTCCATGTCGTACGATGTCGGCATGTAAAAGATCTCTGGTGATACATTTGGTATTTACCCGACAAAATTAATTAAATCTCAGCCATAGACGCCCAAGAGAGATCCGGTTTACTCTAGGTCCGCTAGATGGCAGATAGAGTAAACCGGAACGTCGAAATTGACGAGCAGACAGCCAGATGGCGTCAAATCGAAATGTCTGCAAACGGTAGCTGAGTCCATACGATCTTATTCTTATACCATTCAGTTTTACCTTTCCTCTTCCTTCCTTCCTTCCTTCCTTCCTTCCCCTTGTCATCACTGTTGTTTTACTTTTCTCTGTGCTTACTTTCATCCCAAATATTTCTATCTCTTGATTCTATACGTCTACCTGTTTTGCACTTCCATTTCATCCTCACCCCATATCACTATATCATCTGCAAACAACATGGCTTTTGTTGCCTGTATTCCCAATCTCTATTTAATGTTCTTATGAATTTCATCCATGACTATGATGAATAGTATGGGGGATAGTACCTTTCCCTGTCTGAGACCAGTTTCAACTTTAAACCATTTTGTTTTTCCTATACTAGTCTTCACACTACTAACACAATTTTTGTACATAGCTTTTACCATTTGCACTTTCACTCTGTTAACTTGTTTTTTCTGTAATGTCCCATACCAACTATCTGGACACACTGTAATAAGCTTTCTCACTGTCAATAAATGCCATCACCATGTCTTTTCCAAACTCCCATTTTTTCTCCTTCATATGTCTTAATGTAAAGATCAGGTCAAACGTTGATCTATCTTTCCTAAAACCATACTATTCTTCTTCCATTTCTCCTTCTAGCTTCCTCCTCAGTCTTCTTTCCAATACTCTCTCAAAGATCTTAGCTACATGGGCAATAAAGGTGATCCCTCTGTAGTTATTATATTCCTTTTTATCACCTTTTTTAAATATCACCTCCAGATTATTCTAAATAATCTATACAGCCATTCTAGCCATATTGGTCCTGCTGCTTTTATCATTTCCATAGTTACCTCATCCACTCCTGCTGCTTTACCACTGTTCATCTTTTGTATAGCTTCCTCTATTTCTAACATCGATATCTCCTTTTCTTGTTCTTCTTCTTTCCCCATTGTTTCTTCTTGCTCCTTCTCATTTACCAATTCACTGTATTTAATATTTATCAATTCTGGGAGGTATTCTTCTCATCCTTTTAGTATGTCATCTCTTTGTGTCAATATCTGCCCTGTTTCAGTTTTTACAAATTTTGTATCTTCCCTATTTCGTAAACGATTCTTTACCAAACCTTTTTACTTCCATTTATATCCTCCTGTAAAGTTTCTGTGAAACCTTCCCAGCTCTTCCGTTTCTCTTCGTGTACTATTTTCTTACATACCATTTTGGCTTCTTTATATTTCTGCCAATTCTCTGTACTATTGCTGCCCATCCATTTCCTCCAAGCCATTTTTTTATCTTTAACTGCTTCCATTACCCTGCTGTTTCCCCACGGAGTCTCCTTTTCCTTTGTCCTCCCTGATAGTCTTCCACAGGTGTTTACTGCACACTTTACAAAACCATTTCGGAAATATATCCCTTCCCCTTCCATACTGTTCACGTCATCTTTGGGAATTTCTTTCTTCAGATCCTCTTGAAACTTTTCCCTTATTTCTTTCTCTTTTAACTTCCATCCCTGCAACTCTGCAAATAACCTCAGCCTTTGTGGGTGGAGTTAACTTCCAATAAGTAACCAGGGGAACCTGATCTCTACAGAGCGCAACCTCAGGTGGCGGATAGGGGGTCCCTACAGTACGTAGGGCTGGTTGAAATACCCAATACATCCTGCAGACCAACAGGTAGCCCAATTCCTGGGAGCTTTAAAATACTGGGACACCCCCTTTCTCCAGGGGTCATAAATATGGAGGGCCCTTGCCCTGGGTTATGGGTGAAGACCTCAACAGCATCTACGGTGGAGAAGATGGACTTCGGTACGGTGGACATGGTGGAAGGGGCAAACCCATACTGTCTGTACTCCAGAGGAACGGCTACAAAATGTGTCTGACTCCATGTTAGGGGCGGCCTAATTTTAACCTGGCAGAAAGTGATAAAATGCCTTTGGGAGTGGCGAACCCATTGTACAAACGGCCTAAAAAATGAGTGTGAGTGAATCGAGGCCTCTATTTCAGTTGTATACCCCACAAATGGATTGCATAGATGAACATCTAGAGGACTTTTTAGGGGAAGTGGGGAGACATATAAAAGATAAAGAAATGCTATTGATGGGAGGTCTAAATGCATAAGTTGGAATAATAATAATAATAATCGTATGGCCTCAGCTACCGTTTGCAGACATTTCGATTTGACGCCATCTGGCTGTCTGCTCGTCAATTTCGACGTTCCGGTTTACTCTGTCTGCCATCTAGCGGACCTAGAGTAAACCGGATCTCTCTTGGGCATCTATGGCTGAGATTTTAATTAATTTTGTCGGGTAAATACCAAATGTATCACCAGAGATCTTTTACATGCCGACATCGTACGACATGGAGTGTCGATTGGACTTTTTTCCGCCCTTCAAAAATCCGACTACCTCTGCCGGGTTTGAACCCGCTATCTTGGGATCTGGAGGCCGACACTCTACCACGGATCCACAGAGGCAGCTATAAGTTGGAATGGAAAGAAGATATTGTAGGGCCCTTTGGATATGGAAATATAAATTCAGAAGGTGAGTTGTTGGTGGATTTTTTCAGCAGGAACCAAACGATTGTTGGAAACACCTGGTTTAGGAAGAAGAACAGTCAGAAGTTTACAAGGTATGGTTGGGGAGACAGATGAACAAAGACCATGATTGACTATATAATCATAGAGAAAGAACACCTGAAGAACCTTTTAGACGTTACAGCCATGCCTGAAGAAGCCTTTGGTGGAGATCATAGAGTTGTGATAGGAAAATTGAAAGTGGGAAAGATTGAAAAAACCCCATTAAGAAGAGAGAAAAGAATTAAAGTATGGAAGTTGAAGGAGAAAAGCATACAAGAAGAATTTCAAAGAGAAATAATACCCTTAGTACCCAGGATGGAGATGGGGAATGTTGAAGATGAATGGAAAAGATTTAAGGAAACACTGGTTAGATGTGCAGAAAAGGTGAAATGTGAAAGACAAAGAGACACACTGGTGGAATGATAGGGTAAAGATTAAAGTGAAGGAAAAGAAAATGGCATGGAAAGCATAGAAAACATCTAAGACAGAAGAAACGAGAAGAAAATATGTGGAGGCAAAGAATTTGACCAAGAAAGTAGTGGAGGAAGAAAAGAGGAAAAGCTGGGTCTTATTCATACAGAAATTGAGAGATGATATGCAGGGCAGCAAGAAATTACTGTTGTAAGAAACAAAAAGAGAGATCAAGTAAACACCAAATTTGTGAAGAATGAAGGCAGCATAATATTAACAAAGCCAGAAGAAATAAGAAATAGATGGAGAGAGAGTATTTTCAGAAGTTGCTGAACATGAGAACTAATGACAGTCATTCAATGGATGATGAGGAAAGGCAATTAGTTGATGAAGAAATGGATACAGAAATTACAATGAATGAAATTGAAATGGCAGTAAGAAAGATGAAGAATGGAAAAACTGCCGGAATAGATGAAATTTCAGTGGAGATGATAAAGGCAGCTGGAGCTGTAGGACTGCAGTGGACATATCGGGTTTTCAGGATTGTTTGGGAGAATAAGGAGGTCCCTGAGGATTGGCAAAAAGGAATAATCATCCCAATTTTCAAGAAAGGCAATAAGAAAGTATTGAAGAACTACAGGGGAATTACTCTGATATCCCATGTTGCTAAGATAATGGAAAGGATACTGGAAAATGGAATAAGGTTGAGGGTTGAGAATCAGATACAGGAAAATCAGTTTGGTTTCAGAAGTGGAAGGTTAACAATAGAACCCATTTTCATTATGAGACAACTAATGGAAAAGCAACGGGAGTATGGGAATGATATGGTGATGACATTCATTGACATTGAAAAGGCATATGACAGTGTCCCCAGGACTAAAGTTTGGGACAGTCTGGTGCAAAAAAGCATTGGACAGGGATTAATAAAAATGATCATAGCAATGTACAAAGAATGTTGTAGCTGCGTGCAAACACAAGTTGGTTCAAAATCACTAGTGGGCTGGGGCAGGGAAGTATTCTATCACCATTTCTGTTTACAATAGTAATGGATGACATCATGAGAACAGCAAAAGCAACGTATGGAGGGAGAGAAATGAACATCACATTATTTGCAGATGATATTATGATTTGGGGAGAAGAGAACATGAAGGTTCAAGAACAGTTGGATGTGGTGAATGGGAAGATTGAAGAATGTGGATTGAAAATAAATGTAGAAAAGAGTAAAACTCTTGTTATGACTAGAGGGGAGAAAGAAGGGAAAGGTCAGATTAGACTTGCAGACAAGCCCCTGGAAGTAGTGGAGGCGTTCAAATACCTGGGGTGTGAATTATTGGAGAATGCTCGACTGGATGCTGAGATTAGTAAGAGGATTCAAGCTGGAAGCTGTTTCTATCGTAGTGTAATAAACATGTTATGGGACAAAGATGTGCCAATGGAAGCAAAGGAAACTATGTACAAGATGTATTATGTACCCATAACAACTTACGGAGCAGAAACTTGGACAATGACGAAGAAGGATGAGAGTCGAACACAGACAGCTGAAATGAAGCTCTTGATGAGTATCTGACAGAAGAGTAGAAGAGACAAAATAAGGAATGAGAAAATCCGGGAAGAAATTGGAGTGGAAAAAATGAATGACAGGATAGAGAAGAGCTGACAATGTGGTTTGGGCACATAAACTGAATGAGTGATGAAAGAATGCCAAAAGAAAGGTGATGGAAATGCAAATGCAAGGAAGGAAAGGCCATAGACGACTACGATTGAGATGGAAGGACACAATCCAATGCAGTATTATAGAAAGAAACCTGGACCGGACAAGTTGGCGTGTGGCTTTGAGCTTCCAGCCGGGAGATAGTGGGTTCGAATCCCACTGTTGGCAGCCCTGAAAATGGTTTTCTGCGGTTTCCCATTTTCATACCAGGCAAATGCTGGGACTGTACCTTAATTAAGGCCATGGCCACTTCCTTCCAACTCCTAGGCCTTTCCTATCCCATCGTCACCATAAGACCTAACTGTGTCGGTGTGACATAAAGCCATTGGCAAAAAAGGAAGAAACCTGGACTGGGACACAGTGTTGGAGGAGGAATTGTGGAAAGACTGAAGAAAGTGGAAAGGAACATAATTTGCCCCTACCTGGTGAGGATAGGAATTGTGCCGGCTGCCAAGGCCTGTCGCACTCCGGCTATAGCTGGATAAAGGGAAATGATGATGATGATGATGATGATGATGATGATGATGATGATGATGATGATGATGATGATGATGATGACGATGATGATGATGATGATGATGACTGCTACATTATTTCATCACTGTATGTTTTCTGGCTTTTGGTTGTGGGATAGACTGTTAGTGGTTATGGGAAGATCACTTTTGCTCTTTATGGTTAATAACTTTATGAAACACTTTGAGTAGGAAGCCATTTCTGTCAAACCAATGATTGTGGTGTGGACAGAAGGTCCTAACCTCATTTCCTGTACCATCTAAATTAGCAACGTCTCCCAATTAAATTCACAATAGAGCTGGAGATGGATGGGTGCCTACCTCTCCAGGATGCTCTAGTGAGAAAGACAGATGACTTACAAGGACATACTGTCTACTGCAAGCCTACCCACACAAATTGCTACCTCCATGCAGATTCTCACCATCATCCAACACAAAGATAGGGCATTCTTCTGACACTAAGTCCAAGAGTGAACTGAATTTGTGATTCATCAAACATCCAGAAGGAGGTGGACACTTCAAAATCCACATTCAAAGGGAAATATTTATAATAACATTCAAATTTACAGAGTCCTGCATCTTAGCTGGAATAAACCTATAAGTAATCATTGTGAAATGAATAACATGAAGGGAACTACCTTCTATTCATAACACCACAGACCAAATTTCCATGACCCTCTGCAGACACACTACAAAAGCCAATTTTAGCATTGTGTCAAGATGGACAACGTTTAGTTTCTAACAAGGATTGACTGTCTACTCTTCAACATCCTCGGTTGTCAAAATTCCTCTGTACTTACGGCAAGCTTACATTGTAACTAATCTCATGTTTGTTCCATATTGAAGATAACAATAAGTAGATTCTATTAGAATGAAATTTATTGTAGTCACCTATTCAATACAATTCAAATAGAATAGGTGGCTACAATAAATTTTATTCTAATAGAATCTACTTATTTAAACTTACATTGGCCAATCATGCCAGTTCATTGGGGCTTGCATCAAGGGATATGAAAGAATTACCTGTTTCAACAAGACAGTTAAATCTACAACAGCTGAGTATGCTCTCGGTCATGATCCAAGATGGCTGAGCTCTGCCTACATTAATTGTAATCAATCCACAAAAATACCAACATTTTTAAAACAGGGACACTGGCTATCAATACCTGGTTGCTTGTCAGCTATTCTTCCTTCACCATACCTTTCTAGCTATTAACTGATCTTTCTTTCCTTTCCCCTATTTATATACAGTAAAACTTTGGATTGTGAGCAATTTGGTCTGCAAGTGTTTTGCAAGACGATCAATTCTTTAAATGATTTCTAACTTGATAAACAAGCATTGTCTTGTACTGCATGAAGAAAACCTACAACCTGTTTTCCAGTCATTGACTGGGTCAGGGATGGAATGAGTGAAGCCCCCATCTTGCGGTGAGGATAGGAATTGTGCTGGCTGCCGAGGCCTGTCGCACTCCTCTGGGGCAATGATTAATAACTGGCAGATGAAAGGAAATGATAATGGAGAGTGTTGCTGGAATGAAAGATGATAGGGAAAAGCGGAGTGCCCGGAGATAAACCTGTCCCGCCTCCGCTTTGTCCAGCACAAATGTCACATAGAGTGACCGGTATTTGAACCACGGAACCCAGCAGTGAGAGGCCGACGTGCTGCCACCTGAGCCACGGAGGCTTCTTGTACTGCATGTAGTACTGATCTGTCTACTGAGTGCCACATAACCACAGCTGAGTCAATCATTCCCCCCTCCTCTTTCCCTCATACTATGGGTTTGTTGGTAATTTTCTGCCATGCTTGAGTTCAATCAGGGAGTCAGTATGCCTCGCTCATATATTCATCATCCATACGAGTGTATATATACTATACTGTACTGTACTGTATACTACAGTGTTGCAATCATGTCTGTGCATAAAGCATTTTCTATTTTGTTACCAAAGAGTAGCGTTAGTAAGGAGATGATTACAGTGAAGTTTAATGAGGAAATCATTGTGAAATATGAAAAAGGCATGCGTGTGCCCATTATTGAGAGATTTTACATAAATGTCTATATCAGCTATTTACACAATATTAAAGAAGAGAGAAGAACTAAAGGGTCTGGATGCAGCAAATGGAGTCATAAGAGTATCAAAGCAATGGCCTTGTATTCTAGAAGATGTAGGAAAGTTGTTTCTCATGGTTGATCATTTTTATATCAATACATATTGGAACAAATTATCTGCATTTCAATTTCTTATGATAAAATTTGCTTTAATATACAAAGTGCTTTGGATTACAAGCACATTTACAGAACTATCAACAATTGATGAATTTCATTATTTCCATATCTATGTTGACACCCAATGGAGAATTGTATTATCCTCACAATCTAAGGCTTCACTGTACTTTGTTTTGTCCCCATCCTCATTTTGATTCACTCCCCTCTCTGTTTTTCTTCACCAGCCTTTCATTGCTTTTGATTTTAATTTTTCATGAAATGTTTCCCCTGCCTCCTGTCAGTCTAATGACCCTGTTAGTTTATTTTGGCCTAACTCATTGCCAAAAAAACATTAGACTTTCATGCAAATATGGCAACATGAACTGTATGGGTGCATACTAAATCATCTAATGATGAATGAGTACCATTGCATTAACTAAGCCATGGTAAAATTGAATTCAAACTTTTTGGTATTATTAGAACAGTCATTGTCAGATGTGGCTTACTTCTGAAGAAGCACAGTAAAATCTTCATGAAACATAAAGTAATCAGCCAATCATCACTGATCTGCATTTAGGGCTGTCACTAGGTGGCAGATTCCCTATCAGTTGTTTATATAGTCTTTTCTTGAATGATTTCAAAGAAGTTAGAAATTAAATGTTCATCTCCTTGGTAAATTATTCTAATCACTAATTCCTCTTCTTATAAACAAATATTTGTTTCAATTTGCCCTCTTGAATTACGATTTTATCTCAATATTATGATCATTCCTATTTTTAAGACCTTCTCTCTTTCATGCAGCACAAATCCAAAAGACTATGCTGTCAATTTCCAATAGAGTTTAGGGATGCAAAAATGTGTAGAGATTTTGACCATTCGCTGCTTTTATGAACAAGAATTATATGTTGTGAAAAAGTTTGAGAACCTAGGCTTACAACTGCACCAGTGTGCTCTGTTACTGTATCACAACCTCATGCTTTTTTATGAATGCCATATTGTGCTTTTCAAGGACAACTACAGTACCTATACCTAAATGGGACATTTATAACTTCAAGTGTGCTGAAGATGCTAGATGTCCTTAGAACCTGAACTCGATTTCCCCTGTTTTCTAGATGTGTAGGATAATCATTATTTCAAGAGTTCTACATCTACCACATAAGATATAAAGAACGGCTGTGAGTTATAACATCAATTTGTATTAATAGTAAAATGTAACATAAAAACATATAACAGAATAGAATGATGCTTTATGAGTAAGAATGCAATGTCCTGAATTGATATGATGAGAAACCTTGTGAAAAGTTTCACAAATTCAGTATACAACCAGGACATCCAGCTAATACAGATTCAATTTCTTAGCCCTGCCTTCCAACAGAGATCTAATAGAGAAAAAGTGAATTTTTAATAATGCTAATTCATCACTTGATATATTAAGCATGGTTTTTTTTAAGTAAGTACCATTTTTAAATATGGGCACTGCAGTGCTTTGGTCATTGTTCAGAACATGTGCACTCTGTACATACATCTGTAGGCTAGCCACAAACGCCATTACGGAAGCATTCACTCGTATTTATGTCTGTTTGTGTATATTGAATATGCCTCAGACAGTTAACGGTCCCGCCGAGTGTGAAGTATGCGCTGTGATTTGTTTTCTAAATGCAAAAAACATGAAAGCTGTTGAAATTACTGTAATTGGCAGATTAGTGAAGTGTGTGGAGAACATACTATGAGCAAAGGAACGGTAAGAAATTTGTTTAGAGCATTTAAAAAAAAGCCGTACTGATGTCCACGAAGAGATGCATAGCGGGTGACCGTCTGTCATTACTGAAGACTTGGTGCAAAAAGTTGATGCAAAGGTTCAATAAAACAGATGCTTTATGATTTTGTCATTATGTTATGAGTTGCCTGAAATTTCAAGGAGTGTTCTTTAAGAAAATGTGTCAGGATGCTTAGATTATCGGAAGTTGTGCTCATGCTGGATAGCAAGGATGCTGACGGAGGTTCACAAAACCCATGCACAGGCAGTGTTTTGACTTTCCTTGAGCAGTACAGTAATGAAGGTGTTGCGTTCCTCAGCCGAACTGTCACAGGCAATGAAACATGGGTAGCTTATGTTACACCAGAGTCAGAACAGCAATCAATGGAATGGATTGCAAGCGAACAATTTCAGCTTGCAATCTCATGTGCACTGTGTTTTGGGATAGGCAGGGTGTGTTGCTTGTGGATTTTTTGCTCTGGGGTTACACAATAAATGCTGAGACGCATTGCAAGACTGTACTTAAACTCCGTTGTGCATTCCAAAACAAATGGTGTGGCATGTTTACAGGGGACATTCTTTTGCTTCACGACAATGCGCGACCTCACATGGCTAATCGAACCCGAGACCTCATCGCTTCATTTAGTTGGGAACAATTTGATCATGCTCTGTATAGTCCTAACCTAGCGCCTAGTGATTGCAACTTGTTCCTGCACTTGGAAAAGCATTTAGGAGGTCAGCATCACGACAATGATGATGACCTAAAAACAACCATGCTGCAGTGGATGGCACATCAGGCGGCAGGATGGAATTCAGAAACTGGTTTCACAATATGACAGTTGCTTGGAACTTACATTGAGAAGTAGTTTAAGGTACAGGCTTACATATAAAAAGAAAGGATTGTTTAAAAAATTGCATTACTTTTCTCAATATCAAAATGGTACTTACTTTAAAAACATGCCTTGTGTTATAATCAGGCTAGGTGTAATTATAACATACCTTCATTATCTTGTTGACGAGGGCAGGCAAGTTGGATCCCTCAAAGGTCTTCTGAAGACAAGCCATCTCATACAAGATACATCCAAGTGCCCAAATGTCAGACTTCTGATCATACTGCTTGCCTTCACACTGTTGAAAGATGAGTTTAAGATAATTAAATTTAAATCAGTACCATACAATTAAGTAAAGAGTACTATTTTCCTGGCCAGTAAGAACGATCAGGGTGCAACATCATCATCATCATCATCATCATCATCATCATCATAATAATAATAATAATAATAATAATAATAATAATAATAATAATAATAATAATAATAATAATAATAATACAGTATTTAGTTAGTTTTCCCCAAATTTTCATTTCAAAATCAACGATGGGAAAAATACATGGATAAATGTACTCTGTGGCATAACTTTCAATTTGCTTACTCCTTGTTATATGGTAATCTTGATTTTCTGTGAGAGAGAGAAAATGTGTGTGTTTTTTCTTACTGTATTGTTATACTAGTTACAGCTATGTTATTATTATTTTTTCAACCAGTTCTTATAGTTGAGATGCAGAAAAGTTAATATATATGGTCAAAGCTGAAGAAAAAGACAAACACAGAATAGTTAACAGTGACAATCCTTCTTTGTAAATTTATACTCTTGTTACATCATTAGCATTGCTGTCTTAAGTGGACTTTGAAAATTAAAAGCAAAATAACAACTCCTTAAATTCTTTAAATATCTCTCTCAAATCCATATCAAATACAATAAACCACTCTTAGATCACTTTCTGTATGATAATTTAATGTAGGATACTGTAAGTATTCTACATTAGAATTGAATCTATAAAGACGGAATGAGGAGCGAATATAATGCACATGGATGATTACCTCATCCAAGCATATACTGTAACTATTCTAGATTAGAATTGAATCTATAAAGACTGACTGAGGAGCAAAAACAATGCACATGGATGGTTACCTCATCCAAGCATATCAGAGCTATGCAGTCCTTATATTTTTGTTCTGGGAAGATGAATTGTAATTGACTTATACATACCATTTCAGGACTAATGTAGTAGGGTGTCCCTAGGACTGTATTGGCCTGACCACGAGTTGTCATCATTTTGGAGATTCCAAAGTCACCCACTTTAATGTTTCCATCCTTGGTGAGAAACACATTTGCTGTCTTAAGGTCCCTGTATCAAAATGATTCAAATGATTGATTATAAGTAAAACAAATTAACCACCATAATAAACAAAATGATCTAAAACAGGAAACATAATAAGCATAGTTCAAAGCTATTTTCTTTAACATACTGGCTGCATAGCACCACATAGTAGGAGGATAATACTATTTTGGAAATTATTTATGTCAATAACGTATTTTAGTACCTACTATTGGAGACCAAAGACATGATTTTTAGAGACATGCATAGGACACAAGTGTAAAAAGATGTTTCTAATAGATATAATAGACTGAATAATAGACTGGGGGTGGGATCTGTTAGATGCAGCTCGGGTGAAGTTTAAGGAAGCAGAGATTGTTATCAGTGGAATACTGTGTACGAGGGATACTGACTGGAAGGTGATTGGGGATATAAATGAGACTATGGAGTAGGTATGTGGGAAACTGTGAGTGAGATTTCTAGATCCTAATGAGTGGGTAGGAAATAGGGATCTGTGCTCAGATGCCCTTCACTTAAACTGCAGTGGTACATATAAATTAGGAAATTTGTTTAGAAGGGTTATAGACAGGTACATTCAGGGAAACAGGGTGGCCTAGGGAGTGGTGATAAGGGTACAGGGAAATGGAAGTCAAGTAGGGATGACGTAAAAATGTTAGTGCTCAACTGTAGAAATATTGTAAAGAAAGGAATATAATTAATTTAATAGATATAGGCAATACTTACCAAATATTGTAATAGGAGTTGAATCATGGATGAGAAATGATATAATGGGTGCAGAAATATTCTCACGAAACTGGAGTGTGTATTGTAGGATAGGGATGGTAGGAGGGGGAGTATTCATTCTAGTGAAAGAAGAATTTGTAAGTTACAAAAACGTCAAAGATGACAAACATGAAATTCTAGGTGTAAGACTCATCTCTAAAGACAATAGGCAACTTGATGTCTTTGGAGTGTACAGACTGGGAAAGGGTATTAAAATTTACCTATAATAACAATGACATTTACAGTAAAATACAAAATTTGAAAACTAGAAAAGCGACTGGAATTAATGAGATTTCTGGCGACAGACTAAAGACAATTGGTTGGGATATAGTATGAAGTACTTATTTGATTATTGTTTGTTTGAAGGAGCTATACCAAATGAATGGAGAGTTGCTATAGTAGTCCCTTTGTATAAAGGAAAGGGAGATAGACATAAAGCAAAATTTCAGGCCAGTCAGTTTGACATGCATTGCAAGTAAGCTTTGGGAAAGCATTCTTTCTGAATATATTAGACATGTTTGCAAATAAAAAACTGGTTTGATAGAAGGCAGTTTGGGCTTAGGAGAGGTTATTCCACTGAAGCTCAACTTGTAGGATTCCGGCTAGTTATAGCAGATATCCTGGATTCGGGAGGTCAAATGGACTGTATCACGATTGACCTATCTAAGGCATCTGATAGGGTAGATCATGAGAGACTACTGGGAAAAAATGAGTGCAATTGGACTAGATAAAAGAGTGACTGAATGGGTGGCTATATCTCTAGAAAATAGAACTCAGAGAATTAGAGTAGGTGAAGCTTTATCTGACCCTGTAATAATTAAGAGGGGAATTCCTCAAGGCAGTACTTTTGGACCTTTATGTTTTCTTATATATATATATATATATATATATATATATATCAATGATATGTGTAAAGAAGTGAATCAGAGATAAGGCTTTTTGCAGATTATGTTATTCTGTACAGAGTAATAAATAAGTTACAAGATTGTGAGCAACTGCAAAATGACTTTGATAATGTTGTGAGATGGACAGTAGGCAATAGTATGATGATAAATGACGTTAAAAGTCAGGTTGTGAATTTCACAAACAGGAAAAGTCCTCTCAGCTTTAATTACTGCATTGATGGGGCAAAAGTTCTTTTTGTGGTTCATGGTAAGTACCAAGGTGTTAATATGGAAAGATCTTCATTGGGGTAATCACACAAATACGATTGTAAATAAAGGGTACAGATCTCTGCACATGGTTATGAGGGTATTTAGGGTTGTAGTAAGGATGTAAAGGAGAGGGCATATAAGTCTCTGGTAAGAACCCAACTAGAGTATGTTTCCAGCGTATGGAACCCTCACCAGGATTACTTGATTCAAGAACTGGAAAGAATCCAAAGAAAAGCAGTTCGATTTGTTCTGGGTGATTTCCGACAAAAGAGTAGTGTTAAAAATGTATTGCAAAATTTGGGCTGGGTAGACTTGGGAGAAAGAAGTTGAGCTGCTCGACCAAGTGGTATGTACAATTTTCAAACTTCATCAAAGTTTAATGTGTTTTTATATTAAATGGTTTTCACTTGTAAAGTGATGTGTATTGATTGGGTGGACCAAAACCTAACATTGTTTCTTAGTTTTAAGTGGTATGTTCCGAGCTGTCAGTTGAGAGATGGCGTGGAATGAAATCAGTAGCCGAATAAGTCTGAGTGGTGTCTTTAAAAGTAGCAAAGATCACAATATGAAGATAAAGCTGGATTTCAAGAGGACAAATTGGGGCAAATATCTGAAGGGGAGTTAGGGATTGGAATAACTTACCAAGGGAGATGTTCAATAAATTTCCAATTTCTTTGAAATCATTTAAGAAGGGTTAGGAAAACAACAGATAGGGAATCTGTCACCTGGGTGACTGCCCTAAATGCAGATCAGTAGTGATTGATTGAAGTCCGAAGAGGTACCTAATCAATTGGTATCTATAGACATGTCGTAGACATGAGTAAAGTTGTCGACACACCTGACACATGTACTGCTGCTGTGCTCTTTACAAATTAAATAATGGCAAACCGATCACTTTGTTTTAGATTTTCTTTTTTCTCTTAGTCACAATGAATACAGCGACCTGGTCCTTCCCTGGGAAGTAGCCTTGCTTCTATTTTTTCCATTCCTAGCGTTTGTCTAATGTTTCGTTTCAGTGGATGAGGTAATTTGGCCTGGACGCTATACCTAACTACATAGTTCTCACAAAGTTCTCTTGAAAGCTGCTTCAGGAACAACCTTCTTTTTAGCTTGAACTGTCCTCGAAAATGTTTGTACACAATAAAACAGTTTAATCCTGTAATGGTCAGTAAGGGAAAGAACACCATGAGTGGCCAACGGTTACTTGTTCTTGATACAGAATACGAGAACTTGTCCTTGTCAACAACATTGACACCACCTTTTGTTGAGTTATAAAAGTTTAGGATAATTGTTTTTTCAGTATCACCATTCTCTGGGTCTATATCATCCAAATGATGCATAATTGATAAAAGTGGGACCACTTTATTTTTACTTGCACTGTATGAAACTAAACTCAGGTTACCCCTAAAGGCAAACGTACTTGAAATGACTGGGTGGAGTTTGATATTTAGGAATTCAGGTGGCATTTTTTTTTTTTCTTCCTTAGTGTTCTACCAGTGTTAATTTGTGGACACTGAGAAAATGTTCTCCCAAAGGAATTGAAGTATACCAGTTGTCAGTCATTATGTTTCTCCCTGGGCCATTTATGGGTTGAACAAGTCTAGTTAAAACAGTCAATCCTGAATTTTCTTTTTTGTACAGACCATCAGGTTGGGTCCCCGCATGAATTTCCATATTCATGGTATAAAATGTTTTTCCACATGTGAGGAAAAAAATTTTAATACCATATTTTTCTGGCTTAATTTTTGTGTACTGACGAAATGCACAGCAACCTCGGAAAGACTCGAACATCTCATCTATCGTCATGTATTTACTTACTGAAAAGTTTATCTTACACTTTTCGACGACACTTTCAAACATGTCTGTGATTGGAGTAAGTTTGTCATACATTCTGCATTCTCTTCTTGTCGCACTGTTATCAAATCTAATATTTCTGATACAGAACTTGAACCTTCATAGATTCATTGTGTTGTGGAAAAATTCAATTACAGTTCTGTCATCTAACCACAAATCATTTAATCCCTCAGCGTCGCAACCATTTAAAGAGCTTCCTACCCCGCGGCCGGATGAGATTTCAACTATGCGCGACTGAAATACATTGATTCACTTACAACGTTACTACAAGTATAAGAGTAGCCCGATATTCACAAAATTTGGAATTCCTTATGACAGAACTAAGTACATGCAGATAATTAAATAATTGTTTCACATTTCCTTAGTAATTTAGTTCCATATGATAGAGTTCGAAACACTCTTCGAGACAGGGACCCAAGTCACACTCCTGGCAGCAGTACACTGATGTCTTCTTTTCGTCGTGTTTTTAACACACAATACAACATCTCTGAGGTTTGGATTTCTCACTCTTGGGTGCTAATTTCCTGATAAAATGTCTTTTCTGCAACCTTGGAACTGTATTATCTGATGCGCGCCGGCCTTGAATATTTCTTTCCCCGCCCGAGCGAGCGTATTTTGTAAACAAACCTTTCACCAGCTACTCCGTTAAGGTACCCCTAATTGCTCAATGTTTGTCTCTGTGACATGTGTGAATATTATTAGAGAATTTAAGAATCATAATTCACTGTTGAAAACTTCCCTTTGACCTGTATAATTATATATAGTCTCCTACACGAAATTCCTAAGTACTGTTTCCTCCTCATCGTCACTCTCATCATTTACCACTGCCACATCATCTATTTCATTATCAGTGCTGCTAATACTGTCACTACTACGTCCGACTAAACGTTCACCTGAATTATACAATATTCCAAGCATGTTACTGTCAGTCAAACCACGGCTGAGCGCGGCGCGCCACACGGACTGATAAAGCTGCAGCGAGACTGAAAGCAGCAGGACGAAACTGAATGAGGGGATCCCAAGATAGCGGGTTCAAACCCGGCAGAGGTAGTCGGATTTTTGAAGGGCGGAAAAAAGTCCATTCGACACTCCATGTTGTGTGATGTCAGCAGGTAAAAGATCTCTGGTGACACATTTGGTGTTTACCCGACAAAATTCATTAAATCTCAACCATAGACGCCCAAGAGAGTTTCGGTTTACTTGATCTGCCATCTAGTGGGGGCCTAGAGTAAAACGGAACGTCGAAATTGACGAGCAGACAGCCAGATGGCGTCAAATTGAAATGTCTGCACACGGTAGCTGAGGCCATACGATTATTATTATTATTTATTATTATGCGAAACAAACCAACTCGATACATATTTCAGATGAAAGGTCGAGACATAGTCTTTCAAGCGAGATATATACCATGAACATCTGGCTCTCGTATCATATGACAGAAAGCAGCACTTGCTGATGCCTACACAGAGTGCTCGTGGAGAGTTACGAAAATATTACGAGCTGAGAAATAAAGACAAATATAATAAATAAACTGCACTCCCAATGTACAAATAGAGCAAAGAATATCACGCGAAAAGACAAACTTATCAGATCATCATTTCTTTATTTTCTTCTGTGGGAAAGAATGAAGCAAACAGACTTAAAAAAAAGCAGAGATTAGTGCTCAGACTTACTTGACAAATAATTAACCTTGCAAAACAACTACATTATAACGATTTTCAATTCTTATTTAAAACACTGATAAACCTGAAAATGTCTTCTGGAAACAAAACAATTTGCATATCAATAACTACAAAACTCTTCGCGCTATAGTCGTAAATGTGAAACCATGTATGGGTCTATACGACGTATAGAGGTCGGCAGCTACGAAAGAAAAGAGGGTCTATACCACGTATAGAGGTCGGCGCTGAGGGGTTAAGTTTTGATGAGATGACTTGAGAACACCCGCCATATAGGGAAGTCTGATAAATGCTTCCATTTCATCTCTAAATTTATCACAAGTGTCCCTTTCTTGTGTATAGTTTGGGTGATCCATTGATTAGTAAATTGCACAATATCATCTAAAATCTCATCAGTGAAGAAAAATCTCCATGCTGCAGAAGGATAATTCATTTCAACTCCAGGTCTTACACCGGGTAGTCACCAAACTAAATTTAGATAACTTGTGCGTCTGCTGCGCGGAGGACAGTGGACATTCCATTTCATTTCCATATCCCTACCCACATATTCAGGTTTTATTTCAAACCCTTCGCCTTTGTCAGCAGATTCCTCAGATTCTGTATCATTATCTTCTACTTCTAAATTGTCTTCTGTATCATCATCAGATGCCAACTCATCAATAGATTCAGAAAGTCTCTCACAAATAAAAAGCTGCCTCCGAATTTCTCCAGGGTTCACAAAGTTTTTCTTGTCATCTCTCTTCTTTTTCAATGCTTTCTAAATGCCTACAAATCCTATCTTCTTTGTTTTGATCCATAACCAATGTCTGAGTTTAGTAAAACTTAAAATTATGCACCAAGGTAACACAAAGTAAAAAACAAATGTAAAATAAATAAGTCTACGCCATGAGTTGCATATGGTTAAATAGACCAGAGACAGGTAACGTGAGGAGTCGCGTGCGAACGAAAAACAGGATAGCCAGCTTGTCACTCACTGAAGAGGGATAACGGCGTTGTGACAGAAGTGTGGATGAGTCCATTCAAAGGTACTGAGGGGGGGGAAGTATAATAAACAGTGTTTGTGGAAGGATAGATCAAAATAAACAGAAATGGTTGAAAAGACCGGACGCGACCCCTCACGGGTTGATGATATTATTTACATTTGTAGACTTATTTAATTCTGTAGTTGTTAAATGTCTTAATTTTCCAGTAGTAATAGAACATGTATCCACTGGTGCAATCATAACATATGGGATAGTGCGAGCTAGGGTTCCAGTGTAATATAGTTTTCTCATTTTGCACACCTGGTTTTTCCATGCTGTGGGGAGGTGACCAGCAGCAGAATGATGCAAGGTTACCTCATAAAATGAGAGCACTATATTATCCTTCCTTATTTCCTCTGGAGATTATCATTTTCTTCCCCCTTTTAATGCCCAAGTTGTGGTTTATTAGTTTGATGTGATAGTTTGAATGACAAATTTATCATCAATAATCTGCATTAGGGACTGTTTTCCAGGTGGTAGATTCCTTATCAGTTGTTAACCTAGTCTTTTCTTAAATGATTTCAAACAACATGGAAATGTACTGAACTTGATGAATTAACCAATCACTAATCCCTCTTCCTATAAACTAATATTTGTCCCAGTTTGTCCTCTTGAATTCCAACTTTATCTTCATATTATGATCTTTCCCAGCCCAATGTTTTCAACATTTTTGTAACACTACTGTTTTGTCAGAAATCATCCAGTACTGCTGCTTTCCTTTAGATCTTTTCCACTTCACATATCATGTAATCATGGTGTGGGTCCCATACACTGGAACTATACTTTAATTGGGGTCTTACCAGAGACTTACATGCTCTTTTCTTTACATCTCAACTACAACCACTCATTCCCCTTATAACTATATGAAGAGACCTGTAACCTTTATTTATTATCTAGTTAATGTGATTACGCCAATGAAGATCTTTCCTTATATTAATACCTAAGTACTTACAGTGATCCCCCTGAGGTACCTCATCAACATAGTAATTAAAACTGAGAGGACTTCTCCTCTTGGTAAAACTTACATCCTGGCTTTTCATCCCCATTACCATCAAACCATTGTCTGCTGTCCATTTCAGAACATTGTTGGGGTCTTTCTGTAGTCACTCACAATCCTGTACCTTATTTATTACTCTATGCAGTATAACGTCATCTGCAAAAAACCTCATCTGTGATTCCAGTTCTTTATTCATATCATTTATATACATAAGAAAAAACATAAAAGTCCAATAAAACTCTCCTGCAGGATCCCCTCTCTTAATTGTTGTATGATCAGATAATCCACCCATCCAACCACTGTTTCGTCTAGTCCAATAGCCCTCAGTTTCATCAGTAGTCATTCATCACCTAGAAATGTCTAGAAATTTAGCCACCCATTCAGCCACTCTTTTGTTTACTCCAATAGTCCTTAATTTCATCAGTAATCTCCCATGACCTACCCTTTAAAAAGCTGTATATAGGTCAATAGTGATACAGTCTGTTTGACCTCTTGAAACTAAAATATCGTCTACATCTTGCTGGAACCTACAAGAAGAGCCTCACTGAAATAACCTTTCCTAAACTTGAACTGCCTTCTATCAAACCAGTTAGTAATTTTGCTGTGTCTAATATAATTAGAAAGAATGCTTTCTTAGAGCTTACAAGCAACATAAACCAAGCTGCTTTATGTTTATCATCTTTTCCTCTGTATACTGGGGCTACTTATTGTGACTCTCCATTCATTTGGTATCATTCCTTCTTTGTAGACAATGATTAAAGGGTGCCTGATGGAGAGCCTTGGCTATTGGTATGAGTTCTCTATGAATGGATTTTGTTTTGTTCTGACCAAAGTGCTGTGGAAATAGTTCAGAATACGCACTCTTCTTATTTTCTCATTTGCATTTATTGATGAATAATGCTCACTAGTGGCAACTGAGGTGATGGGTGCAACAACAACATAAGTCTGAAAACTGTGTTTTGAGAAAATCACATCCAAAGTTTTGAAACACTGTAAATATACAAGTTTTTCATTTATGGATATCTTAATTTATACATATAATTTAATGACAGTCCTTAACAATATTTCCATTTCACTGTGAACTCAAATATCACTAGTTCTTAAATATTTTGATTTAAATATGAGTTTACTTAAGTCATTATTGCATAGACTGACAATTAGCATTTATGGGCAGTAGATTTGTTCAGAATAATTTAATAAAAAACAGCTACCCTGTACTGATTAATAAATATATTTTCATATTAACATTATAGTATATACCGGTATATATATTTATATATATATAATTTACATAAACTATTTTCTTCACTTTTGAAAAAATTTCAATCAGAGAATAATGATTAAATGATTTTTTATACACTGGCATTGCCTTGATAAGGTAGACTAAGTTAATTAAATAATAATAATAATAATAATAATAATAATAATAATAATAATAATAATAATAATAATAATAATAATAATAATAATAATAATAATAATAATAATAAAGATGGAAACTGCGTTTAGATTATGTCAGAACACCTACAAATCTAAGTCACTCTCCTACCAGGCCAAATTCAAGTACTACAGCACGATAGTCAAACCTGAATGTTTATACGCAGCTGAGACAATAGCCATGAAGGGACTCTCAGATTTGGAAAAGAAAGAAAGGAGGTTCCTTAGAAAGATTTTTGGACCCATAAAATCATCAGACAAGTTTACGTTTCGCATGAGACCAAACCAAGAACTATACCAACAATTTGAAAACATCACCACCACAATGAAAAAGAGGAGATTGACGTACTACGGACATATTAAAAGGATGGGATCGGAGAGACTCGCCAACAGGATCCTCACCTTCCAGGAGAACAGGAAGACACAAGTCCCATGGGTAAAAGAAGTCCACCGAGATTTAGAAAAATGTGGGATCACGGCAGAAGATATAACAAACAGAAAAATCTTCAGGCAGAGAGTTGCGGAGGTGAAGGACCTAACTGATGAGAAAACGAGGAAGAATAGAGTATTCTCGGCAGAAGAACGAGCACGAGCAAGCCAACGGATGAAGGAATACTGGCGAAAAAGGAAGGAGAAAGAACTTGAGAAAGCAATGAAGTTGCGTAATTGTAGCCCATAGATGGCTGAAACGAAAATAATAATAATAATAATAATAATAATAATAATAATAATAATAATAATAATAATAATAATAATAATAATAATAATAATAATAATAATAATAATAATAATAATAATAATAATAATAATAATAATAATAATAATAATAATAATAATAATAATAATAATAATAATAATAATAATAATAATAATAATAATAATAATAATAATAATAATAATAATAATAATAATAATAATAATAATAATAATAATAATAATAATAATAATAATAATAATAATAATAATAATAATAATAATAATCACAAAACAGGAGTTTATGAATTGTTATTCTTGAATGGTTTCCTCAGTCTCACTGATTTCACTTTGCAGTTCACTTTCCTCCACTACAGTCTCTTTCTCTAATATGTGCTTAAGTGCATCTGCATTCTCTAGTTTTAAAAACTTGAGTAAAGAAAGAACATCATTCTTCTTTGTTAACTTCAAGCCTTTTTATCAATGAGGCCATAAAAAATGTGTCCTGCACTATCTCATCAATCAGTTCCCAAAACAAATTAAATATTTCTTCCTGTCTCTCTCTGGGAGAACATGTGTGGCAGTTTCTCTTGCAACAGTTTCCAGTACAACAGAATACTTTCTTGGAAACATTCTTGCCACTAGTACTCACATAGCTGTCACCACGATTTATCTTGGCTTTGTTCTGCACGTGTTTCCAAGAGTCTCGATGAAGTAATCTCTTCTTTCTTTTATTCTACATTGTTCATTCATTTAACTTCTCATCTGCCTCCTGATCACACAACTTTACAGAATAAAATTACCGAAACCACATGCAACAGTCACAAAACAACACTCACTGGTTCCCATGTGTATGCAGTTCCACCACATTGAAGCGCATATGTCGGCCCAGCTGGTTGCCGAAAGAATGACTTGTTACACAGCTGTATATAATGCAAGTTCCTGTCATCTAGCATTGATATAACAAAATAATATTTGGAGGATAGATGAAGAACATATTGCATTCGCCAGAGAAACAACTTAAATCGACTTAAGTGGTTATTGCACCCATCGCCTCAATTATTGTATGTAGAATTACTGTAGGTATTATCACACATATTTATTTCAAATAACAAGGACAAATTGATATGGAATATCAGATTTGCAAACACTGTTGCTCGATTCACATCAACCTGGAAACATGTACGGTCTGAAGAATGCTATGCTAATAATTTTTTGTAATTAAAGATTGAAGGCTTTGGATAACGTAAGGATAAATCCTGCAGAAAGCAATTAATGCCAGTAACCTTTAGGAGATGGGTACAATGATCAGCAATGATTGAAAGATTAGAACAGGGAAAGTGTTGAAGTGAAAGACGAAAATTTTATATGATGAGCTTTTCTAGATAAATTATAATGTATTTGGTACTTTGCCAATGCCATGTGGAAACACTGCATCCTGTGAGATATCTGATGTTAATCAACAGGGGCTTGGTCACCACTTGTATGTGGAGCCCATGTACTGCTGGCTAGTAGAGGAGCAGTAAGTAACTGGCTACTCTACTACATGTAAACTCCAGCTCAGAATACCTGATCAGTGGCCCCTAGTTTAGCTAGGGGCAATGACTCGGTCACCAACATCCAGGTTTGGATGAGGTATTTATTTATTTATTTATTTATTTATTTATTTATTTATTATTTATTATTCATTCATTCATTCATTCATTCATTCATTAGCTCAGTAATACTGTAATCACAATTTGTTATGACACCCACCTGTGTAATATATTGTGGTCATGCATGTAACGTATTGCTGCAACGATCTGACGGAAGAGTAGCAGAATCTCTCTCTCACTGAGCCTGTTAGCTCTTTGCTGTAGCATTTGCGCCAGAGTACCTCCATCAGCATACTCCATCTCGATCATCAGCACACCATCTCGTTCAAAGCTGCCTAAGTAACTGGGAAAGAAGTAGATTGTATGACCATGATGCTGTCTATAGGTTGGTCTTACTCTCAGAGAAATAAATGTTTATAATGTCATAAATAGTATAATATAGTGTAATAATACAAGACAAGGAAATATATGGAGACAGCAACTCACCGTGTAAGAATATGATGATAGATTGGGGCCAGAAGATTAGTGTTCAGATATTCATGGGAACTATCGTGACTGCATAGCAATTTGACCAAAATGTTAGTAGTCTCCTGACCCTTCATTCATACCAAATCACTTATGATGATTGTTTCATTGTCAGAATCCAAAAATGTTCACCTTAGTGTACTACACCTCATCCTGAGACACTCTGAGATTGAACGTCAGATAGCACTCAGGTCCAGGGAAGAATTCAGTCTAAACTTTGGATAGCTTTTCATATCTGCCTTTCTTTTTTTCCCATTTTCCTTCACAACCCCTCTCTCATAGTGTCCTTGAGCATAATGTTCTGGTGGGACAAACAAAGTATGGGCTGAAACAATTTGTACAAGCGTGTGTCCTATCATCCACTGGAAAGATATGGATTGCTCGAATATGTCTCCGAGCTGGGCCTGAGTCTAGTTTAACTAAGTCTAAGTGAATAGGAGGAAAGGAGCCAAATATCTTGCACTTTGTTTGCATAAGGAGTGATGGTTATTGTGGTCAAGAATATCATGCACTTATTTTAATAAAAAGAAAACAGAAAGTTCAGAATCAAGATAGGAATACACACAAAGCCTGAGATGCTACATCTTGTATGATATCATGAAAAACATTTCAAACATACTGAAAAAGAGTTGATCATGGTACAAGTTGTGTACATCTTGCATTCAGGAAATTATGACTTTGAACTCCACTAATGAGAGCCCTGAAGGTGGATATCCGTGGTTTCCTACTTTCACACTAGGCAGATGATGAGGCTGTACCTCAATGAAGGCCATGGATGTTCTCTATCCATTTTGTTATTTGAGCATCATCCACTGTAAACCTATCTGTGTTACTGTGATGTTAAACAGTTCGGAAAAAGTCCCATATTGAACATCAGTTAATACTTCTTTAATGAAAGTCTGATACCTTCAATGCAAGCCTGAGGCTAAAGCAGATCAGCTGTCATTGACTGTTGTGAGGTGAAGAAAGAAGAACATATTAACCACCATTAACCATCATATACCCACCTTATAATGTTGGGATGATCTAGAAGGGATAGCACTTGTGCCTCATTGAGTGCCATCTGTCTCTCGCCTGCATTTAAGTCAACCATATTGACCTCTTTGATCACCACCATGGTATCATCATTTACTTTGCGATACAATATTGCTGTTCCAAATGCACCTGCAATTCATAAGTTGATTTATTAAGAATATATTTTGGTAGGACCTTGATTATTTGTTCTTTGGTCAACTATTCTGTGGATTACCCACCATCACCACAATGATCACATTTTTAAAATTTTCCTGCAGCACTTTCATATGTGATGGATTATCACAAATATGTCACTTTGGAACCACTTTTCAGAATATATTGTATGGTTTACTTACTTAGACAATACATTGGAAGTATACAGTTACAAGAATTTTGTCTCAAGAGGTTCTGTAATATGCAGTAGCCAATAGAACAGAGTTGCATTTAAACATTCTCAAATGCCTCTGATCTCAGTTGGTATTGAATCTACAATCTTAGGAATAGAAGGACAATGTCTAACCCAGAAATGCCCAAACTATAGCCCTCTATGACATTCCATCTGCCCTACAGACAGCATTGTAATAACATAAAGTGTGCTCATTTTTATATTACTTTTGACTGCAAGCTTGCTGCGTGAGACAAAATAAGGTGTTGCAACAAGTCATCCAGTTGAAGAGCTTTTCTCCTGGCTCCCTCACCTACCCTGCATTTATAACTGCATGAGCCAGGGTACTTAATTAGCTAATGACATGCTGGCCTGTTGTATTGACATCTTATGGTCGATCACCTCAGCAACTATTGACAGCAATCCCGAGTAGTTTAAAAATTCATTGCTGAAGGTTGAAGCTAACAGACATTCACAAATTCCTGCAAATCACTGTTCACCCTTTTATTAGTTTCTGTTGTGTTTAAGTGGTTGTAGCTGAAAATATGAATTATGTTAGCAAGTGTGTTTGAGCGAATCATGTAGCATACAATAAGTAGAAAAGTTCATAGCGAGTGTTAAAAATTTAATGATTCGTGGTATACAAATATTTCTTTATATAACTTGGAGATGATGCATTGTGTTTAATATACCAACGGCTTGCTTCTAAAACCTCGTATCTCGCAATGCTCTTTCTACCCATTATTTTCCTTATGCCTGGTCATGCCTCCTATCCACATATTGATATGCAGCCCATCAGAACAATTTTCGTTGTGTTCATTTTCCTATGCCAATGTGTAAAGGAAATTGAACCCAAATTCATTATACTGTAGGAGTGCGTAAATACTTGATGCAAACAACATCCCTACTATACGGTATGGTAAGGTCCATTTTTCTTTACACATTAGCATAGGAAATTGAACACAATGAAAATTGTTCTGATGGACTGCATATCTATATGTGGCTGGGAGGCGTGGCCAGCCTTAAGGAAAATAATGCGTAGAAAGAGCTTCGGGAGATACGAGGTTTTAGAAGTAAGCCGTCGATATAATGAATATCAGAACTGCAAGATTATAATATTAATAAAGACTTTTTTTCTCGAACCACAGCTCAGCTTATGATCAATTTGGTTCAGAAAGGTTTTAGTAAGCGGAGAATCTTGCAAAAAATGTAGTTTTGCAACAGAAGATGATTGCTATTAGGGCAGGGCTATTACAAGAAGTAGCAACATGGGCAAGCTACAGAATTAAAAAATTGATTGTGAAGAAAGGAAAATAATTTTCTGATGAGAAATTCATCAAAGAGTGTTTAAATAATGTCACACAAGTAATGTGTCCTGATATATAGAAAACATTAAGTTTGATAAGTTTGTCACATAAGACTGTGACTCACCTCTAATGTTGGAAATATGTTGTGTAACAAATTTATACAATTTGAAATCTTTTCTATAGTATGTGACATAAGTACCAACATAACTGATACTGTCAGTTACTAATTTATGATCATGGTGTTGATGGTAATTGCAATGTTACTGAGGAGTTGGCAGGAATGTATAGTATGCCCAGAACAACTACTGGAGCTGACCTTTTCCAAGCCATATTATCTATTTGGAAGTTAACAGCCTTAAATGGAACCAGCTGTGAGATGTGACTACTGATGGTGCACTTTCAGTGGGTGATTCGAGATGTGGTTTAGCTCAATTAATTAACAATAGGGTGAAACAAGAAGGTGGATCAGTCATAAAGCTTCACATCATTATTCATCAAGTGACCTTGTGCACAAAAGATAAAGATAATAATAATAATAATAATAATAATAATAATAATAATAATAATAATAATAATAATAATAATAATAATAATAATAATAATAATAATAATAATAATAATAATAATTAGGAGGCGGATTTCTATGACCAGTCATATTTTTTCCCTTAACATTATATCTTATAGTCTTGTATTTTCAACACGTTTCCAAGCATGATAATCAAAATTAAACAGGTTTCATTGGGCATATAAATGCATATTTTGGCTTTCTTTTTATGGCATATTTTCAACAAAATATCATTATAACGGCATATTTTGGTAATTTTCATTTTAATTTCATATTATAAAAATCAGAATAAGCTCTAGAAATTATTTTTCAGGATAGACTGGAATATACTACTGAAGAACCATTATAAAGTAGTGTATGGAATGTTTCTAACAGGTAGGAGCTATTGTTTGCTAGCTGGGTCAATTCCTGGAAATCGGGCTATTGTTTACACGGAAGCAGAGATAATTCTGCAGTTATTTGTCGTTGTTCTTATCTCTCCCCTTCCCCTTCCCTCTTCCACCTTCAACACACTGAATGACCTTGGTCATTAGGGAGCTTCAGTCATTCAGTTCCTTTCAATATGCCTAAAACGAAAGTCTCAATTTGTGGAAAGTTTTGTTCGCGAGTTTGGTGAAAACATATTCAGTACGGATGGAGTGAAATTATTCTGTTAATTGTGTGAGGTAAAAGCTACTGCCGAAAAATGCTTCTGTGTGCAACAACACTGTAATACTGTAAAACATAAGAATTGTGTAACTAGATATTCTGCACTCGAAAATAGGCAACGTCTGCTATTCGAAACCCCGACATGAAGTTCACAGTGTTCACAATTTTCACAAGATCTCTGCAAGATGATGGTTCCGTCTAATATCCCTTTAAAGAAACTTAACAGCCGAAGTTTCAGACAGTTTCTTGAAAAATATACAAAGCATTCTGTTCCCGACGAATCTACTCTCAGAAAGGACTATCTGACCCCTTGTTATGAAGAGATATTGGATATAATAAGGCATGGCGTGGGAGACAGTAAGATATGGGTTTCAATAAACGAGACCACAGGTGTGGATGGAAGATATGTAGCAAATGTGATCATTGGCACGCTGAAGGAAGACCGGCCTGGAGATACATTCCTCCTGACATGTGAAGTGCTAGAGAAGACAAACCATTCCACCATTGCAGTTCTCTTCGACAATTTAATGAATCTGTTGTGGCCAAACGGGGCAAAGAGAGAGCACATTTTTCTACTTGTAACTGACGCTGCTCCGTATATGGTGAAGGCAGCCAAGGGACTTAAAATGCTATACCCGAAAATGATACATGTGACATGTCTCGCACATGCCTTGCATAGGGCAGCTGAAGAAGTCAGAAGTAGCTACCCTGAAGTTGATAAATTAATATCGAACTGTAAGAAAGTGTTTGTCAAAGCCACTTCGCGTTCAGAAATTTCAAGAAGCACCTTCACTACCCCTACCTCCCAAGCCAGTTATAACGCGATGGGGGACTTGGCTTGATGCCGCAGTGTACTATTGCAACAACCTAGATGTCATGGAGAAGATCGTGAAGACTTTTGATCCTGCAGAATCATCCTCCATAAAAACCACTCAAGATTTATTTTCAAGCACTATATTAAAAGCGGACCTGGCTTACATAAAGTCCGATTTTAATTCTTTATCTGGAGCAATCACGCAACTGGAAGTTTCAGATGCAGAACTAAGCGATGCACTGGATGTTGTAAAGTGCATTGAACAGGAATTAAAGCTTGTGAAAGGGACAATAGCATCTAGGGTGTGTAGAAAATTAGAAAATGTACTGGAAAAAAATAGTGGACTTGTGTACCTGCGTGGAATAAGTGACATTCTTTGTGGAAACCCTTCATCTGCAGATTTCCAGAAATTTTCTCCAAGTGATTTAACTCTATTCAAGTATGCTCCCGTTACATCATGTGATGTCGAAAGAAGTTTTTCTCGCTACAAGACCTTACTCAGCGACAACAGGAGGGGATTCTCATTCAACAATCTTAAGATGCATGTGGTCATAAATTGCAACAATTCTGATAATGTAGACTAGATCAGGTATGAAAGTTTCATTCAAATAACATATGTTTTTGTGTATAAATTAAAACTGATTGAATATTGAACAGTAAAATTGACTGTAGTGTTTATGTCTTCCACAGAGTCCGTCCTTGCCTAGGAGTATGCAGTGTAATCTTAACGAGTTCATGAAATATTCATCATTTTAGTTGATTTTGGGTTAGAGATTTCGAAGAATTAAACATTTTTTAAACTGTAAATTAATTGCAGCCTGTAGCAATCATAATAAAAGTGCTTCTATGTAACATAGATGCTATTCACTAAGTCATATTTTGAATTTTATAGGTCATAAGTGCATACATATTTCGTACATTTTTAGGTCATATACATCCGCCCCATCATAATAATAATAATAATAATAATAATAATAATAATAATAATAATAATAATAATAATAATAATAATAATAATAATAATAATAATAATAATAATAATAATAATAATAATAATAATAATAATAATAATAATAATAATAATAATAATAATAATAATAATAATAATAATAATAATAATAATAATAATAATAATAATAATAATAATAATAATAATAATAATAATAATAATAATAATAATAATAATAATAATAATAATAATAATAATAATAATAATAATAATAATAATAATAATAATAATAATAATAATAATAATAATAATAATAATAATAATAATAATAATAATAATAATAATAATAATAATAATAATAATAATAATAATAATAATAATAATAATAATAATAATAATAATAATAATAATAATAATAATAATAATAATAATAATAATAATAATAATAATAATAATAATAATAATAATAATAATAATAATAATAATAATAATAATAATAATAATAATAATAATAATAATAATAATAATAATAATAATAGGAGGTAGGGAACCTCTTCGGAGGCAGCCCTGGCCAGGGAGTGGCGCCCCTGCCTATGTGAGTCCCAGAGCACAGTGACCCGGTGTGTATCATCTGGTAAGGGTCCCAGCTCAGGGTTACGAGTGAAGACCTCAACGGCAGTGAAGGCGGACATGAAGATCATTGGTACGGCAGAACTGGTGGATGAGGCACCCTTGCTTTTTGGGATAGTAATAAAAAGCCTGTTTAAAATCCAGGTGCGTCTGAGTGGTATCCACCGGCTTCCTGGTCCGCGTCTGTCACCTTGTAGGTGTGGCGGCAATACCAAGCTCCAGGAACTAACAATCCCTAGTTCTAAGCACCCAGCACTGCTGGATTTCCTATTACAAGCCAAACATGATTCGTGAGCGTACTAACAACATTACCCCAGGTGGTATCCAATCCACCCGTCGCACTGAAACGGCAACCAGGCTTTCGGATTCTAGGGAGCCTGGACAACCACGAAAACATGGGAGAGAGTTGGAGCTCTCTGGTAAACTATCCCACAAAACCTCCACGTACATTGGTACATTCAATATCAACACTTTGATACAACCAGGAAAATTACTAAATTTAGTCACAGACCTTGATCGGCAAAAAATTCTTATCCTTGCCCTGCAGGAAACTCGATTTACTGATGATGCTACCTTGGATTATGGAAATTACCGTATATTCAAAAGCAAAACAGACCAAAAGATTCTAAATAGGACCCCTTTATTTGGCATGAGCTTCGTAGTACATAAAAGTATACTGAACTCGATCCAAGAAGTTAATTCCATCAGCAATCGCCTAATGACCATGAGGATTCAGTGTGCCAATAAAAAATATACATTAATAAATGCACACGCCCCTAAAAATATAGACAACAAGAAGAATCCCCAAAACGTGGACAAATTTTGGAACAGACTTGAAAAAGAGATGTCAAAAATTCCAAAGGATGACGTCAAAATCCTCTTAGGCGATTTCAATGCACAAATCGGCCGAGAAAAGGAACACAGGAAAACTGTTGGACTCTACCCGGCGCACAACTTTATGAACAAAAACGGCTCAAGGCTCATTGAACTATGTCAACAGTGCAACCTTAAAATCATGTCCACATCCCTCAGGAAGCATCCCAAGAAACAAAAAACCTGGAGGTCCCCCATTGAATCCATTGGAGAATTTCAGATTGATCATGTAGCTATCTCGTATCAGCTACAGAAAGAGGTACATGATGTACAAGTGAGAAGAGGAGCAAACATCGACTTTGATCACTATCTCACAAGAGTTAATGTAAAATTTACCCCAAGAAAATACCACCCCAAGAATATCCAACAACAGAAATTTGACATAAAACAGATTCCTGTTACGGATCTAAAAGAAGCATGGGAAAATCAACCAACGAAAACATGGGAAGAATTCCACACCAAAATCATACAGAAGGCACGAGAAATGGTACCCTTAAAAAGGAATGCAAAACACCCCTGGTGGAACTCAACATGCAACCAAGCCATAGAGATAAGAAAATCTGCGTTTCAGTAATACAACAGTAGAAAATCCCAGAAAACTCAACGAGAATTTTATGAGACCAGAAAACAAGTATCCAAAACTTCAGGCAAGAGAAAAGAAAGCACCTGAAAGAACAACTGGAGTCAATTGAAGAAAACTTTAGAAACCACAACACAAGGGATTTCTACAGAACATTCACAGAAAAAATCCGAGGATACGTTCCACAGAACTTATGTTTTAGGAAAGAAGATGGAAAATTGGCGCTTACTAATAAAGAAAACTGCCAAGAACTTGCACGGTACTTCTCAGAACTTCTTAACTGCCCCGAACCCACTGAAAGATTTCTTGAAGAAGCATCCAGTTTCACTCACCCAGAATCACCTCCACCAAACCAGGAAGAAATTCAGAGCCACATTAAACGACTAAAGAACAATAGAACCTCAGGAAGAGACGGGATTGTTGCAGAATTCCTTAAGAATCTTGGTCCAAATTCACTCAAGGAACTTACAGAAATCATACAGAAAATCTGGAAAAATGAAAAACTCCCAGAAGACTGGAAATGTGCCTTGATTCACCCACTTCACAAAAAAGGAGACAAAACTGATGTGAACAACTATAGGGGAATCTCCCTCCTTGAAGTTGGCTACAAAATTTTCTCTGCATGCCTGTTGAAAAGAATACAAGAACAACTAGAGCATAAAATTGGTGAATATCAAGCTGGGTTCCGCCCTCACAGATCATGCACTGAACAGATCTTCAACCTCAAAACAACTCTAAAATTCAGGGCCCTCAGAAACCTTCCAATCATCTGTACCTTTGTAGATTTCAAGAAGGCTTATGATTCAGTTGATCGTGTAACGTTCCAGACGTTACAGTGTAATTATGTTAATTTTATTATGTGTAATTAATTCAGGAATTTAACGTCATGATATTTATTTTGGTATGTAATTGTATTATAATTCATGTTTAATCATTTGCTCACTATCATTTCATTACTTTGTAACTACGACTTGTAAACGAGGGCTGAATATTCTAATATTCACTTAGATTCTTGCGACATTTGTTTAAAATTAACTTGCAGTAGATTTCCTCTATATTGCCACATCACCGAGGAGAGAGAAAGGACAATTTTAGACATCAAGTTCTGGGAAAAGCGAGCACGTGTTCACGCGTCCCAACGTAAGCTACCGTATTTCGACCAGAATTATTCAAACGAATCAACGCCTATATTTTGAAAGGAGCGTCATGTTGCCATGGATAATGAGTGAATGGACCAATAGAAGAACAGTTAATATCAGAGTTAAGACCCGTCAACTCTAATATCTGGAGTGGGGAGAGACATGTCATCTGATTGGACCACGTGTTGCGACCTGTAATTAGCACCAGAGAAGGTTATAAAAGGGCATGCTGGAGCTCTTGGCCTCATCTTATATCTTGATCTCTACTACTGGACTCGGCTGCATGCTACTTGATCTTCTTCGTTTGATTCTACGTTAGTATTTTACTTCATTACCACGACGTGGTACTTAGAAATTCCGAATGAGGGGTGTATAGCCACTCTCATCAGGAAGTACGTACAGCTCGGCTACAAGACCGGTTTGAACCAGTCTAAGTCAATAGGTAGTATTAATCTAGATAGAAATGGAATTTCAGAGAACATTTTCAGTAAAATTGGAAGGATTCTTAATTGAGTATCCTCTCCAAATAACCCAAGGTGGTTCTGCTAACTATGACTTAGGGCTTATCTCCAATATACGGGATAAAGCATAATAGGGAGTGTTAGTTTTGAAGTCATCTTCCAATTAGTGGTGGGTGCAATTTGCAAGGCAGGAATGGTACTTAGCTGCAGATGAAGAAATATCAAAGACGACCGGTGATGTTCCAGCTACAAGGATGGAAGCTTCCCAAGGACCAGCAGAACAAGACTAAATGGTGAGCAAGCGAGTTAAAGATATTGCAAGTTTTCGCGAAGTAGAGTCATTCAATTTTCTGTTAAATTCATTTTTTAATTTAAATTCAGTTCTCGTTAAACCGTCGTCATTTATCTTAAATATAATAAATAGTATTTTTCTTGTTCACTTTAATCAATTTGCCTTAATTAGCCTTTTGATTTTTAATTCTCCTGCTTAATGATTAGTGCACTATCACCCCACCCCTGTGATAAGAGTCTGTCCAAGCTTGATTATAAATTTTTATCTTTAAGTCCTCAACTTAAAGATTGGCGCCCTTTGCTTGCTTGGTTGCATTTCTCGTTTGATGATTGTTCTCCGAGAGGGGAAGTCACAATCGTCAATCTCTGTTCAGCATCCTGAAAGAACAGGGACTAGACTCCAAAATGCTAAACTTGACCAAACAGACCCTCACTGACACGAAGTCAAGAGTGAAATTCATGGGAGAAATCTCAGATGAATTCCTGATAGAAACTGGTGTCCGGCAAGGAGATGGACTATCACCCCTCCTCTTCAACCTCGTACTAGATAAGGTGATGAGGGAATGGGAAAACGAACTGAAAGCACAAAATAGCTGGAACCCAGTAAACATCGGGACACGAAAAAACAAGCTTGAAATACCATGCTTAGCCTTCGCGGATGACCTGGCCCTTTTGTCCAGCGATGAAGTCACAGCAATAAAGCAAGTTGAAATTCTCCAAGAATGTGCCAGAAAGGTCGGACTTCATATCTCCTTCCAGAAAACTGAATTTTTCTGTGCAAAACTAGACATCCGTAGTCTCAATACAAAATACGGACAAATCAACAGAGTCCCTCACTTCAAATACCTGGGCGAAATCCTCGAACCAACCGGACAAGAGAAAATAGCCCAAAACAACCGTGTCCAAAAACTCAGAAGAGCTTATGGGAGAACAAGAGATATCTACAACAAAAAATGTATGTCTCTCCATGTTAAGATTAAACATTACAATACTGTAATCAAACCGGAGGCTTTATATGCAGGGGAAACTCTAACACTTCATAGAAAGGGCGAACTGGAAAATATCCTAAAAGAAGAGCGAAAAATCATGAGGAAAATTTTAGGACCAAGACACACGGGAGAAGGGTACCGCCTCCAAACCCGGAAATCCACAGAAAAATTATCTAATATTGCGGCAGACCTCAGGAACAAAAGGCTAAAATTTTATGGACATGTTAAGAGGCTTCCAGAAACTAGACTAACCCACCAAGTTCTTGAAAGAGTTGACAAACTGAAGAATTTTCCTTGGATACAACAAACAAAAGCAGACATGAAGAATGCACAAATTCTCTGTGAAGACATTTTGAATCGAAATATATATAGAAAGAAAATTGACAATTGGGAAGTTACTCCAGAGAATGAAGTACCAAAAAGAGCAGGCACCAAGTGGACGGAAGAAAGGAAAAGGATCTTTAGTCAACAGATGAAAGCATCCTGGATCCTCCGCAAACAAAATCATAAATAAAGCTTCGTGTGTTCCGAAAGGGACCATTCACGCATAATAATAATAATAATAATAATAATAATAATAATAATAATAATAATAATAATAATAATAATAATAATAATAATAATAATAACAACAACCTTACTCCTTGTGGGTGGGGTTAACTTCCAATAAGTAACCAGGGGAACCTGACCCCTACAGAGCGCGTCCCCAGGTGGCGGATAGGGGGCCCCTACAGTATGTAGGGCTGGTTGAAATAACCAATACAACCCGCGGACCAACAGGTAGCCCAATTCCTGGGGGTTTTAAAATACTGGGACACCCTCTCTCCAGGGGTCATAAATATGGAGGGCCCTTGCCCTGGGTTAAGGGTGAAGACCTCAACAGCATCTACGGCGGAGAAGATGGACTTCGGTACGGCGGAGATGGCGGAAGAGGCAACCCATCCTTCTGGGGTGTACAGATGGAACCTACTGCCTTGTAGGACAAGGAAGGCATCCTCAAAGGCTAAGGGAGTAAACCCTGAAAGAAAATCCTCTTATACGTTAGGCCTAGCAAGTCAGCAGGAGAGTATTGAGTACAGTTGCTTTCAATAAGAAAAAGAGCCTCGGAAAGAATATTATAGACCGGACTGACACGTCCTCTCAGACAATTGTAAAGTATGATGACCGTACGGCTGATGATATACAATGTTCTGAAAGGAAACCCCAAATAAAAAAGAGACCCAAATACCGAATTGGAACTATGAACATTCTATCATTAACTGGAAAGTTAGAAGAACTCCTAGACATGATGGATAGAAAAATATCAATATTGGGATTAAGTGAAACCAAATGGAAAGGGATTGGAAGTAAGACACTTCGTGAAGGTTATAAATTATACTGGAGTGGACAGGAGAAGGTAGCGAAAAATGGTGTTGGATTCTTAATTAACGAAAGGACTGATGCTACAGCTGAAGTTATCTGCAAAAGTGATAGAATCATTAAAATGTTCATGAAACTGGAGAACACTAAGTACACCATCATACAAGTGTATGCCCCACAGACAGGCTGCAGTGAGGAAGACAAAGAGAAATTTCGGCAAGACCTGGAAGATACAGTTAATGAGGAAAATGTTATTATTATTGGAGATTTAAATGCGCAAGTTGGGGTAGACAGACTTGGGTACGAGAACATCATTGGTCCACATGGATTTGGACAAAGGAACCCAGAAGGAGAACAACTATTAGATCTGTGCAGAAGAAATGATCATATAATCAAAAATACATTCTTCAAAAAAAGAGACAGTCACAGAATAACAAGGTATAGTTGGGATGGCCAGTATAGAACATTGATTGACTACGTGATCACAAATAAAGATGGTGGCAGATACATCACAGATGTAAAGGTCATCCCTAGTGAAAGCATGGACAGTGACCACAGATTGTTAGTAGTAGACTTCAAACATAAGGCAAATGAAACGCAGAAACTTATTACGAAAAAGCCAAGGGTTAAAACTTGGAAGTTGCAAGAAGTCCAAATAAAGGAAGAATACAAACTAAGGATTCAACAGAGTGCCGAAGTGTGAAGTAACCAGCGTTAATGAAGAATGGAAGGCCTTCAAAGACACCTTTGTGGGAGAAGCCAAAAACCTATGTGGAGTTACAAGTTCTATCAAAAGAAAAAAGGAGACACCATGGTGGAATGATAGAGTGAAAACAGCAGTGAAAGAAAGAAACCAAATAAAGAAGGCACTGGACAAGGAAAAATAAAAACAGGGACAAGAACGAAATGAACAAGAAATACAAAGACTTCAAGGAGTATACAGGAACAAGAAACTTGCTGTAAAGAACATTGTAAGGGAAGAAAAGAAATGGAATGAGTTTGCAGACAAACTGGAAGACGACAGTAGAGGAAATATGAAATTGCTATACAGAGTAGTGAGAAACAAGCGAAGGGATCAAGAGACCATAAAAGCAATAGAACGTGATGATGGAACTCTGGCACAAGAAGAGGGAGAAATTAAACAAGAACTCAAGATCTATTTCGAAAAGCTGCTGAATGGAGATACAGAAAACATAACAACGGATAGAGGAGAGCCAAGTCGAGGAACCACAACTGAACCACCAATTACATGGCTTGAAGTTGAAAATGCGCTCAAGAGCATGAAGAAAGGAAAGGCAGTGGGCATAGATGAACTAAGTGCAGATATGCTGAAAGCAGCAGGAATTCCAGGAATCCAGTGGCTCTACAGACTGCTCAACAAGATATGGAAGGAAAATACTATTCCTGAGGACTGGAAGATGGGCATCATTGTACCTCTGTTCACAAAGGAAGCCGACGAAAATATACTAATTATCGTGGTATCACAGTACTGTCTCATGTCCTGAACGTATTGGAAAAAATAATAATAGAGACCAGAATCAGAGATATTTTGGAAGAAGAGCAGTATGGTTTCAGACCAGGAAGGTCAACTACAGACCTTATATTTGCAATTAGGATGCTAATGGAAAAATACTGGGAGATAACAGGCCTTTATTTCTACTATTTTTGGACATTGAGAAAGCATACGACAGTGTACCAAGGGAAAGAATTTGCATGAAAGAACTTCAAGTGCGAGACAGCCTCATAGACAAAGTGAAAATGTTGTATAGTGGGAACAGAAGCTGTATTCAAGTAGGATGTGGTTTGTCGGACTGGTTTGAAACAAAGAGAGGAGTGCAGCAGGGCAGCTCATTGTCACCACTTCTATTTATTATTGTAAAGGATGTAGTAATGAAATCTATTAAAAGGAAAGAACATGGAGATATCAAAGCCTTCACATTTGCAGATGATGTTGCGATCTGGAGTGACTCAGAAGAGGAATTGGGAGAGAGAATACAAAGCTGGAATGAGGAGTTTAAGAAATATGGTTTAAACATCAACAAGACCAAGATGGTGGTGATGAAAGTGTATGGGGAAGGAGCAGAACCAATAGTCATGTTAAATGAAGCTCAACTGGACAGCGTTCCAGTTTTCAAATACTTGGGTAGCGTTATATCAAATGACAACCTAGCAAAACATGAGGTGAACAATCGAATCAATAAGGCAGCACAATTTTACCACCAGGTAAGACACCTGCTGTGGGATGAGCAAATACCCATGAAAACGAAAATGGCATTGTACAAGTCCTATTATACACCAATTCTTACATACAGTCTCGAAACCACAACACTGACCAATAGAGATAATTCCAAACTTCAGGCAGCTGAAATGAAATTCCTACTCACTATGATCCAGAAAACCAGGAAAGACAAGATTAGGAATGAGAAAATTAGAGAAGAAGTAGGAATAGATGATTCTCTCCTCAATAAGATTCAGGTATCAAGACTGAAGTGGTTTGGCCACATGAAGAGGATGCCAGTAAACAGAACTGCAAGGAAGGAATTTGACAGAAAGGTAGAAGGAAGACGACCTGCGGGAAGGCCACGAAGGAAATGGATAGATTTAGTTAAGAGCGATGTACTGCTGAGAGGTCATGATTGGGACAAGTTGGTGGAGGAAGAATGGTACAAGGACAGGATGAGATGGAGGAGGCTCATATACCACACCCGGGAAACTGGAGATGGTTTAGGATGAATAATAATAATAATAATAATAATAATAATAATAATAATAATAATAATAATAATAATAATAATAATAATAATATTATGCTGTTATGGCCTGTGCTTCTAGTTGTTTCTTTTGTTTGAGAAGTAATTATAATTGTAATTTTGCTGATTAGTTGTTCAAAAAGTAATTCATAATTGTAAATGAGTAAAATATTTTTCAGGTAACTGTAATTCAGTTCAGTTGCTTTACTTTGAATTTTCCCATCACTGAATATCACATGTATCTTGCACTAAAGTAAACTTGTGTTCTCGATCTGAGATGGTGCAGCAGTTTTCAGGCACACTCCCATTGGAGATGAGCTGCATGTACCATTTTAACCACAAACCACTCCTGTCATTCTTAAATCTCTGGCAGTACCAGGAATTGAACCCACGATCCCAAGGATGGTAGCTAATAGCACTAAATGCTACAGAGGCAAACTCTCTTATACTGAATTTCATAAACTTATGTGAAGTGAAATAAAATTAAAGTACACTCATAATCACATAGGACTAGTCAAAGATAATTCTTCTGCCTGGCTTTATAATTAAAGTGTTCAGAATCTAAGGGATGCAAAATGTTATTGAGAAAATAATCCTGATTTTTTAAAAACAAACTAGTTGAAACTTTCAGGGTACTACTGTTATATCAGCATTCATAGGACAACAAATCTTCTGAACTCAAATTATATTGTTATATTCCTTTTAAAGGATAAAACATAGACATTCCAGTTTTATCATATGTGGTTTGGCTAGCTCCAGGGCTGAATGGTCAGTGTCTTGGCCTTTGGTCTTCAGGGCTGCAGATTTGATTTCCGGCTGGATCGAGGGATTTTAATCATAAAAATTTAATTCCTTTGGCTCAAGGACTGGATATTTGCACTGTCACACTAACATGCAGTTTTCCATACACGGCAGATGCTGCCCACATTTGTCAGTGGATCTGTCTTACACGGGCTGTATCAGCAACACAACATTAAATTAAAATGAATGGGTTCTCTTAATGAAAGTTTGAGTTTTCATAAAAGTAATCTTCAGAATATAGTACATATGTATTGAATATTTTCATGTACATAGATCCTGGTCCTACTCTTACACATGAATCTTGAAAAGGGACTCGTTACCTTTTCCCACAGTGCGGATCTTCTCATATCCATCAAGGCGATGATCACTGCCTCCAGCCGCTGCTTGAAGTTGTTCGCCCAGCCGAGCTACATCAAAATACAGTTCTCCCACGGTAAGGCGACGATTGGGATCTTGGCGTGACCGTATCACTTGAACATCAGCCCCCAACAGATCTTTGGTCATACCTACTGGCATCTGCAACAGGAAAGAAGAAGGATTCTTGCAATCATTCTAAATTCTTGAGAAAACTTTAAAATAATTTTGATGTCCTTACTTTGACACTGCATGTCAGACCTGAAGAGAATCGACCTGACCTCAGCCCAACCTGACCCATAATAAATATAGTAAATTAAATGAGACTGCAATGGGCTGATCTTGTGCTGAGAATGAAGGATGACAGTTTTGTCAAAAAATATACAGATAGCCTCTGAATAGGAAGAGGCTACTAGGAAGGCCATAAACCACCTCAAAAAGGGAGATCATCAAGTTCTATAGAAATCTCCAAGAAAGGGATCGAGACTGAGATTAGTGGAGGCAGATTATAAGATCAGCATGAGAAATCTAAGAAGTCTACAGAATAAGTGACTGAATGAGTCATTGGGAATCACAGGATGTAAATTTTGTTCTTACTGCTTATAGGTATGTTAGATGATCAGCACATAAGTTATATATACATCATTAAAGTAAATCTTATGCACCATGTAGGAACTGGTTGTTCCAAACAAAGGTTTAGAAGTACAGTGGTTTGGGACAAAAGTAAGAAGTGATTTGAGTATGATTACATCAGAACACTGTTTCACTTGCAGAATAAAGTCACCTTGTACACATTGATCACTAGGGTATTTGTAACCTTTTAACTGCTCTATACTGAGCATTTTAGACATATTTGGGGTTTTTATAACTTCTGTAACTTTTGAGCTAACTATTCTATTTGAAACTGTAATTATTTGTCTCAACACTGGACTGATTTGTTTTATTTTATTTTGATATAAATAAATGAAAAGGGGTCAATATGTTAGCACATCTTCCAGCTTTTTATGTTTTTAATTTATTTTGAATCATCAAATTTCTTTCAAATTTACATCCAACATTGTTACTTTAGTGAATACAGGCTATCTGAAAGAAGAAATGTGACTGGTAAATGTAATCTGTTTTCTACAGTCCCAAGTAAGCAAATTTTGACTTTGTGTGATAAAGTTTGGAACATTTAAGTAAACAGAGAGGCATAATGCACCTTTGGCAGTATTATGACAACTCTCTTCCTGATCATTTTACAGCCTCTTTCAATGACTTTGTCGTACTATTTGGATTCTAACTTATTGTTGCTATGACTCAGAGAATCAAGGCACTGTGACGCTATTGTAGGAACATGTAGGAAAACAATGCACACAGAACATTTACTACCTATTCTTCAAAACATGTTTGTATTCTATGCAGCAATGGTCAGTGGTCCCATCTGATAGAAATATGTTTCTCTTGGAGGTATTTCTAAAAATAAAAATAAAGCAGCACACACATACACACACACATACATACATACCCCACGTCGTTCCATCTTAAGCAATGGGTCGGCGAATGAGGCTTCTCCACCAGTTCCGGTCAAGAAATCCACTGCTTAGGCTCATAATCTGCAGGCATTTGGGTTGAGTAGCAGTTACTGGATAGGCCAAAGCCCATCAGGGTTGTTGTGCCATAGGGTCTGGTTTGGTAGGTATCTAGAAATGTTCCTGGTTGGATAAAGCTGTCCTAAAGAAGCTATCACTTGTGTCTAGATGATAGACAAGGAAGCCATGGATCCATCCATGCCTATCTGACAATCAAATGGCCCTTTCTGTTGGTCTGTTGATGTCATCAGATCTAGTTTGCCATGTATGGATATATTCATGTATCAATTGATGGATGTTGATAAAGTTAACGCATTGAAAAAAGAATTTAAATATGTTTTTACACTTGTCCATAACAATCCCCATTCATAATCGATAACATTTACAAAGAAATATCAAGTACAACTTTAAATTATAGGCTATACACATATCAAAAGTGATTTTATAGAATCGGATGATGTTCTTTCAGGAACAAAATGAGTGATTCTGTTTTTAATGAAATGTTTTATTTTCCAGCTATTTGCTAGTATTTATTAATCTTGCCATAGTTTTGACAGACTAGAAAGCTTAAAGGAACTAATTCAAATCTGAAAAGAAAATGGCTTCCACTTAAAGAAATAATTCAGAATCTATTCAGACAGTAGCAGAAGGTTGCACTGAAGGAAAGACATCACATGGACAACCGAAATACACCTTCATCAAACAAATTATGAATGACCTTGGAGCAGAGAGCTATATGGCAATGAAGATGATGTAAAGGACTACCAAACAGGTAAGAACTTCACAGCAACTGACCAGTCCTAGGACTGATTACTTATGATGATGATGATGATGATGAATCATAATCATGCTGATTTCTCCTTAAAGCAACAGTCACACTATGAGCAAGTTTCTGACCCCCACAGAAATGGCTGAAAGTAGCTTCACTTGTTACCAAGAGTTAAGATTCGTGTTTCATCTCTTTACTTCAGTACTATGATCACTTCTGCAAATATCCTCACTCCATTGCCCTTGACATCACTGCAATAATCCTTCTAGTAGAGAGAAAATTTGAACCTCAACTGCATTTAACATACTTGATGGAAGTGCAATAATTTTTAATACTAAATTTGAACCTTCAATGAATGGAGTTTTTAAGTTTTATGAACATGTTGAGCATCATTTGACCATCAGTGGGTCACTTCTGTCATATGTAAATGGTCCTCATGATAAATGATGGGTCACAAACATATTTTTCTTAAGCATCTTGTGCTCACCCGTGGACATGTTTTATAAATATTGGTTTAAGCTATGATCCATTAGTTCTTTAGTGATGAGGTTAGAGGTTGTTTCCATGTAGAATATATTAACGTATCCACAAAGATGCACTCGAAATGCTGTCAGTTGGTACAGTTATTTATTCACATTTATTTACAAATTAAACACACACATAACCTTAATCACTGCTGTCACTAGCAAAATACACACATCAACAAAGCTGCCATTTTAACAACTGCCTATCACTTCAACATGGAGACTGCAACCACTGCATGTCACAACAACACGAGGTCACAAGTATACTCCTGCTTCACCATAACTCTACTAAACAATAACTCTTCTCTACCATCAAGATCGCCTCCTTATATATGTACCTGGCCAGGCTTCTAGAAAGATACGTTACAAAAAATACCTTCTCAAAAATTCTAAAGTGCTTAATACATAGATATAGTGTACAGAATATTCTCCATCATTCTCGTCTACCCAATACCATTCTGGAAGTTACAGTGTGTTAAACAATTTTGTAGTGGATTAAAAATTATATATACAGGTAAGAATAAATTTTATACAGGTTCTTACATTAATTGAACTGATATAAATATCTATATACAGTGCATGTTTCATGACATATCCTCACAAACAACGCGATTGCAGCGTATGTACATATGATGTTATAATAATAATACTAATACTAAATGGATGTAAGCACTTCATAACTGTACATTAATAATAATAATAATAATAATAATAATAATAATAATAATAATAATAATAATAATAATAATAATAATAATAATAATAATTTGAGCTTGACACTTGCATTATTTACCCATGGGTGAGAGAATATTGTTTTCAAGTTATATCTGTTTATCACACTTGCGTCAACATGAGGATATGGCATTATTTAGAGGCGATCAAAGATATGGTATTCTTTATCAATTTATCTTGCAAATTACAATGCTACAAATAATTATTCTTAATTTCACATCATTAACACAATGAGGTCTTGTTCACTTACATACATTTTAATCCTCTGGTCTGGCCATTTTTAACTAATTTTGGATTTTTAAATGAAATACTAGTTTTGAACTTAAGAAATAATTTCTTTTCACTACATTTGAGTTCATACTTTCTACTTCATATATGTAAAAACTATAATAGAATTGATAAATCCCTTACCATTTAAAATAGTGGATTGAAATTAGTAGGTTTTAACTATTCTAAAAAGTTCAACGTATAATTTTAACTATTAAAATATGGCTGATGTTGTGTTTATATGGTTTATATGCCATTCTGAATTATTTGTACAAGAGATGAATCTACATAATAATTAGTACTTAAATATTATGTGCGATCTGTTGGGTCTGTTCAGTTTGTATAAGTCACTGTTGTTCAGTCTATGTACGCTCGCAGCTGCCATTACATGCACAATGTTGTCTAGTTGACACAGCTTTGACACGGTTTAAAAGGAAGAATATGATATGTAGAGCTGTAGTTTCCTGTCATCTATATTTTGTTTTTCAAGAGCTATATGAACCAAATCTTATACTGCAGTGCCGATCAACACATATAGCACGTTCGTTTCGTAGTAACAACAATGTGTTGGATTCGTTCTCCGCAATAAATGACAGCCCATATGGTGTACGGCCTTTGACCTTAATGTGTTAATGAATAATAACTTGAGCATGATCTAGAAATTAAATACTGATACAAAAGTGGTACATACTTTGATTTGTGTCATGACTTCTGACTTATAAATGCAGAGGGCTTGCAGTCTAGCAAAACTATATTTTGGGACATGATTATCCATTTGCATCTATACGGAATGATATTTTTCCATTTTCCTCCTTTTGAGAGAATAAAAAGTGGAGAAGCATTAAACCTTACAAACTAAATCTCAATGAGAGTTACTTTTTTGCATGATCATTTTGAAAGCATACAAGAAATACGTAGGTCAACTTTACAAAAGAAATATTTATAAAATCCTCCTATCAATACTTGTATTGATAACCGTCAATACGGAATGAGATTCATAACTTGCAATACGTAGGTCAAGTCATAAGTCATGGCAACAATTTTGTTTCTTGCGAATAGGAGACAACATGGAAAATCTAAGATATGCATTTGTAAACCTATGGTATGTACTTGCGTATGATGCCACTAGATGATGTATGTAAACAACAATATGGGTCTAAGCATGTCCCCAAGTTCAGTGCGTGAGTGAGAGTGTCACAAAATGGAAGTCAGCAAGTAGGAGCAACGAACGTACATTAAAACAGCAGTTCTCCACAGCAGAAATGCATGCCAATGCCATGCAGAGCTGCAGGAAGCACTAGGTTTGTATACCATGCTCTATAGAACAGTGGCGAGGTGGGTGGAGACGTTGCTGTCTATACCACAATAAAACAATGTTTACCAATGGCCTGTGTTCTATCACTTTCCTACAAGAATCTCCTGAAATCAGAATTTGTCTTCAGGCACTATTCATAAGCACATGCCCTATATATCCAAATGCATATCTTAGATTTTCCGTGTTGTCTCCTGTTCACAAGAAAAAAATAGTTGCCATGACTTATGACTCGACCCTCGTAACTGTGGATTTAAAAAAAAAAAAAAAATTTAAATGTCCCAGCAGCAGGCATGCAGTTCCTGTGAATAGGACCATGTGCTCATCAGTATTTCATACTAAACACTTTAAAAAAAAGAAAAACCACAGAAAAAGTAACTAGGATTCAATAAAATGATCAAATCATAAAATCAAACTGGAAAACAAAAAAGTTAAGATCCTATGAAGAGATTACCAGTAGGTACCTATTTTGACTGTGGCACTCAATGTCTTAAAAATTCTACTAAGGTTACACTGAAAATTATGGCTTCAAACTCTTCATGAAATACAACAAACTAAACTTAAGCCAGACTGAGTAGCTCAGTCAGTAGTGTGGTGGCATGAGATGAAGTTGGCAGGTTTGATTCCAGCTCAGTCTGGTGGCATTTGAAGGTGTTAGATACACCAGTCCCATGTTGGTTAATTAAATTAAAATGAAAAGAAAATCATGGAAACTTGGTGTCTCTGAGAATTGTAGAAGTAGTTTGTGGGGCATAAAACTAGTAATAACAACATACTTATTAAAATTAACTTACATTGATCAATCTTTCAATATCACGTGTCAGTAGGTTGCCTTCACCTTGCAGTGCTATAGGAACAGTTAAGAAGTCCACTCTCCGTCCTGGAGCAACTGGACTTATTGTGTTTGACACCAACTGGCGTAGGAAGTCACGGATGCTTGCATCTGTCTTTATACTTTGGCCTTGCAGCACCTAGTGAAAAGAATACTACTTACTCACATAGTTTATAAATGCACCACTGGAGTGTAGCACTGTAAATATATGCCTCAAGGAGTCAAAGCATAAAGCAAAGATTAAAATTTATTATCAACTTCCCCACATTCAGGTGCAGCTAGGTAGGGGCAGACATTTGTTGAAATAGCTCAACTATAGGGAATGAGAATTGGAATGGAGAAAAACATGGCAAAGGTAAAGATGAGTGAGGCAAAAGTGTAATAAAAAACAGGGACTTAGGTATTGAAGTTATGGAAAACAAGTATTTGGGAAGCAAATTAATTGAGAATTCAAACTATTTAAGAATGTCAGCTGGAGGATATATCTTTGGAGTGTTTCGAATCTCAGAGTATGGAATCCACTATGGAAAATTGTTATACCAATGAATTTTAAAGAAATAGTGTACTGCTTATTACAGTATTACAGTATTCATTCATTCATTCATTTGGCTTCTTCAAGTGATAAATTTAGGGTGCCTGACCCTCTCTTGCACTTAATCACATTTACAACAATATTATCTGCAGATACATTAACATATAATCTAGTAGAGTTGTAGCAGAGTTGCATTTTATCCCTTTCAGACCGAGTACGCACAATTGTGCGGGTTCGTATTTTAGTTATCCCTGACCGTATTTGATGTTTTTTCGGCGCTACACCGGACTGCAGTGATTGTGCAGGACACGTGGCGTGTATTTCAATTGATTTTAGTATGCGCTTGACCGCCAGGGCGAAGGAAGAAGAGTTTAAAAAGCACAGTTGATCGGCGAGATGGCGAGAAGCAGTAGTGCCGAAAGTAAGTATTTATTTACTGCGTTTATATTAATCTAGAAGCTTTACTGAATACCGGAATATATTCAATGAAGTGTGTACATTGGTTAGTGAACGTAAATTTTGAACCTACACCATCGTACGTGATACGAGGTTTTGAATTTGGATACGCACAATTGTGTGGGTCCTGTTTTTCGGATGTTAGTTTTTATTTTGTAAAATAAACTGTTAATATGTGTATTGAGGAGCATTTTAGTCAGTTCTTGACGTACAAACAAAAATTCACACCTCCAGTTTTCTTTCAGGTCTGAAAGGGATACTAACACTCTCACTCTCACATGTATAAAAGAATTAAAATAGTATCTTCTTCTTCTTCTTGCATTACGGCCTCTGTAGGACCACGGACAGCTCCTTCATGGATTGCATTTTCTTCTTCTCCTCCCAGAACCTCTTCATCCTTTCTCTTCTTCTCTCCTGCTCTTCTTCCGAGATATTCAGTATCCTCTTCTCTTGTCTACTCCACTGGTGACTCTCAATCCTTTTCCTGTATCCATCCCTATCATTGATCTCTGGCATATTAGTCGGTATGTACTTGCTTCTCCAATTTTCCTTTTCTTCCACCTTGATCCCCAATTCTGACCAATCTTTCCGGAGTTCAGCTACCCACTTGGTTCCTGTCTTTCCTCGTGTCCTCGCTGTTGTTTCCCATACTCTTTTTGTCATTCTATCCATATTCATCCTGATTACATGTCCCGCAAACCTTGCTCTTTTCAGTCTGATTTCTTCTGAGATTGTCCTCATGTTCCGGTATAGTTCTTCCCTGGGTCTCCTCATCCATCTCTCACCTCCTCTCTTAGGGCCTAGTATTTTCCTCAATATTTTTCTCTCCTCTTTCTCTAGTTGTTCCGCACCATTTCTTCCTAGTGCTATTGTCTCCGCAGCATATAATACAGCATTTCTCACCGTTGCCTTGTAATGTCTAATCTTTGCGTCTGTAGATATATTCTTTTTATTGTATATATCTCTGGTCATACAGAAGGCTGATCACATCTTCTTTATCCTCTCTATTATTCCCTCATTGTTCCTATTCCTTCCTGTTATAAATTCTCCTAGGTACTTGAATTTGTCCACCTTTTGCACTGTACCTTCCGGTGTTGTCCAATCCTCAGTGGTATTCAATGTCTTTGTCTTGTTGTAGGCGATCCTCAGTCCTACCCTTCCGGCTATATTGCCTAAGTTGTTGAGTTGTGTCTTTGCATCTTCTTCTGTCTCACTTACTATAGCTATGTCGTCCGCAAAGGCTAGACAATCTACTTGGGCCCTATTGTCCTTTTTGTCCCCAGCATGCGTCTTTGGTATTCCCATTGTCTCATTCATTGTTCTCTGCCTGATGACTTCATCCAGAGCTATGTTGAACAACATTGGTGATAATCCATCTTCTTGTTTGACACCAGTGTTGATATCAAATTCTTCAGAGAGTACTCCTCTGAATCTCACCCTTGCCTTTGTGTCTTATAGAATTTCCATTATGAGTTCATGTGTAGTGCCATCTAATTCTCTGTTCTTCAGGATTCTTCCAAGGGTTTGTCTGTCGATGGAGTCATATGCCTTAGTGAAATCTACAAAGGTTACCACCGTTTTTTTGTTCTTTAAGGCCCTATGTTCTATCAGTTGTTTCAGTATAAATATCTGTTCTACGCATCCTCTTCCCTTCCTAAATCCTGCTTGGTAGTCTCCATTGTACTTTCTAACTGTTTTTCCAGTCTATTGAGCAGGACTTTCGACAACACCTTATAGCCAATCTCTAGTAGCGAAATTCCTCTATAGTTGTTTGCATCCCTCTTGTCTCCCTTCTTATGTATTGGTATTATGATCGCATTCTTCCATCCTTCTGGTAACTTCTTTGTTCTCCAAATCTGGCCGATGATGTTGGTCATGTTGTCTACTGCCTTGTCACCTCCCCACTTAATCATCTCAGCTGATATTCCATCTTCTCCGGTTGCTTTGTTATTCTTTAGATTGCTTATGGCCTGTGCGACCTCATCTCTAGTTGGAGAACATGACTCTCTCTCTTCTGTGTTTGTCCCCAGCTCCAGCTCTTCTTCAGGTGGTTCACAGTTTAACAGGTCATAAAAGTATTCTGCAAGTATCCTACAGTTCTCCTTCGCACTAACTGCCAGATCCCCATTCTTATCTCTTATAAAGAGTTCTCTGCCTTTATATCAACTCAGGCTCTTTTTGAATTTCCCAAAAAAGTCTCTACTATTGTTTTTCCTGAAGTTGTTTTCAATTTCATCCAATTCCTGCTTCATTCTCTGTCTTTTGGTCCATCTTATGGTTCTGGCTGTTTCCTTCCTGTATACTGTACAAAATTATATTGAAAAAAACCCACACACATGCAGTCAAGATATTTTGAATTTAGTTAATGAATCTCTGAATTTCAAAGTCTGAAGCTGGTCACAGCAAAAGAATTGTTATACTTAGATGAATGGTAAAGAGGAATAGGAAGGGTAGTGCCAGCACAAGTGTCAGACTACAGTTAGGAAAAGTGAAATTAAGAGGAAATGTTCTGAGTCAAGTTGTTATGTAGGAGCCTGGGGCTGCACCTCATTAAGACAATGGCCACTTCCTTCCCATTCCTACCACTTATCTATCCCATCATCACTATAAAACCTATCTGTGTCAGTGAAACGTAAAGCAAATTAGAAGAAAAAAAGCACAATGAAAAAAGTAGTGGTTCCAGAACACTATCCTAGATCACCACTTTGAGTGGCTTTATTTATTTATTTGTTAATTAATTTATTTACACTGTTTTCGCCTACATTGGAGCACCAGAATCAAACCTTATACAACAAAGTCTTCAAAAAATAAGTTCAGCTTTTAACACTTGAGAACGTTTTCCTTTCCCAAAACTTCTTCAGTCTGGATGATCTTACTGCTTATGCTGCAATACCGGTATTTTTAGTTGATAGTCTTGTGTGCTTGTTATTTAGAATCTGTTTCTCTTCTCTATTTTTAATTTGATCTTTAGTAATTTTCAATTCATCTAAATCCATTTGTATTTCTTTAAACCATGTATTTTTTGTTTTACTATTCCAAAAGAAATAAAAGATTTGTTTCAGGAGTCTAGTATTTAGTAAGCGATATATGTGTCAAAAGAATGCAATCCTCCATTTTTGCATCGTGCCCATGATCGATTCACTTTCCTTGTAAAGTATTGAATTTGGCTATAGTCTCCACTGGCCATCAATCTGATGTTCTTTATTAATAATTATCCAAAGAATTCTTCTACCAACTTTCTGCAGTTTGTCTGTTGTTGATTGGGTATTCAGTTTAAATAATGTTTCACTTGCATATGTTGCTTCTGGATTAACGACAGAGTAATAATCGAAATTGAGCATTAATCGAAAGAGACTGTTTTTTGTAACTCGGCCAGATAATTTGTTGTGTTGTCTCAGTTTTTGAGTTCTACTATCTATGGATGGTTTGTTGTTAGCATTCAAAGTTATAATCTTATCAAGTTATTTAAATTTGTCTACAACCTTTACTTTCTGAGTATTATCTATATATATATAAAATAACTTGTCCTGACTGACTGACTGATTCATCATCGCCGAGCCAAAACTACTGGACGTAAAGAGATGAAATTTTGGGGATATATTCATATTAAGACGTAGGTGCTCACTAAGAGAGGATTTTTGGATATTCCTTCGCTAAGGGGGTGAAAATGGGGGTCAAATTTTAAAATGAGTTGCTCTATATCTCAAAACTTTAAAAGTTTACAGATGTAAAAATTGGTATTTAGAATCTTCTTAAAAAATAAGGAAACACGTATTTTTTTGTTTTCAGAAAATCCCAATAGGTGGGGTGAAAAAGGGTGAAAATGGGGAAAAATGGGTTGAATGCCTTTAATCAGGATACCGGTACCTATATCTCAGAAACTGAAGATATTACAGACCTGAAAATTGGTACTTTTGATCTCTTTCAAAAATAAAGAAACACGTAATTTTTTGTTTTTGGAAAATCCAATTAATGGGAGGGTGAAAAGGGGTGAATTTTTAAAATGAGTGAATCTATATCTCCAAACTTTTAAAGTTTGCAGATGTAAAAATTGGTATTTAGAATCTTCATTAAAAATAAAGGAACACGTATTTTTTTGTTTTCGGAAAATCGCAATAGGAGGAGCGAAAAGGGGCTAAAAAGTGGTTGAATGCCTTTTATGAGGCTACTTATATATCAGAAACTGAAGATATTACAGACCTGAAAATTGGTGTTTGGGATCTCCGTTAAAAATAAAGAAACACGTATTTTTTTGTTTCTGGAAAATCCAATTTAGGGGGGGGGGTGAAAAGGGAGTAATATTTTAAAATGAGTGTATCTATCTCAAAATTTTTAAAGGTTATATATGTGAAAATTGGTATTTAGAATCTCCTTTAAAAATAAATAAACACACGTATTTTTTCGTTTTTGGAAAATCCAAATATTGGGGGGTAAAAAGGGGGGAGGGTAAATTTTTTAAAATGAGTGTGTATACATCTTAAAACTTTAAAATTTACAGATGTAAAAATTGGTAGTTAGAATCTCCTCTAAAAATAAAGGAAAACGTATTTTTTGTTTCCTGTAAATCCCAATAGGAGGGGTGTAAAAGGGTGAAAAATGGGTTGAATGCCTTTAATGAGGATACATATATCTCAGAAACGAAAGATATTACAGAACTGAAAATTTGTATATGGAATCTCCTTTAAAAATAAAGAAACACGTATTTTTTAAGTTTTGGAAAATCCAATTAATGGCGGTTAAACAGGAGTGACAAATTGGGTGAATTTTTGAAAGACTATATCTACAGAATATCTTGGAAACGTAAAATGTTACAGACGTAAAAAGTGGGTGTTTGTAATCTCCTGTAAATCTAAAGAAACATAGGTGATTTGTGTTTGGAAACTCCACTTAAGGGGGACTCAAAAGGGGTGAAATTTTAAAATGAGAATTTTTTCAGTTTATCTCAAAAAACTTAACATGTTACAGAAGTGAAAAATGGTATTTTTTTTATCTCTATTAAACATAAAGAAACGTGTATTTTTAGCTTTCGGAAATACCACTTGGGTGGAGGGGGGGGTAAAAGTGACTGAAAATGGTGTTGATTTCTTTTAATTAGGCTACTGATATCTCAAAAATGATGATGTTACAGACGTGAAATTTGATATTTGCAATCTGCTTTAAAAATAAAGAAACACGTATTCTCGGAAAATCCAATGAAGGGGGGGGGGGGGGAAGAATTGAAAAATTAATTGAATTAATTGAATGAGAATACATACATCTAATAAAAACTAAAGTTGTTACAGACGTGAAAGTTCGTATTTGGATCTCCTTTAAAACAAAGAAAAACGCGTTTCGGGGGGAAACCATCTTGGAGGGCGGGAGTGTAAAGGAGTTGAATTCCTTTCATGAGGACACATAAATCAAAAACTGAAGAAGTTAGAGTCGTGATATTTGGTATTTAGAAGATCCTTTACTATTAAAGAAACAAGTATTTTTTGCGGGAAAATTCACTTAGAGGGCGGGGGAGTAGTGTGAAATGAAGTGAAAAAAGTAAATTATTTTTATGGGGATACTTATATCTCAAAACTGAAGGTAATAGACGTGAATATTGGTGTTTGAAATCTTCTTTAAACATAAGAAACAAGCCTTCTTTTAATTTTTTTTTTGGGGGGGGGGGTGCCGGTAAATAAACATAACGGCGGTGGGGTGTAGAAGGAGGTGAGACCAATTGATTTTACTGTTCTTAATGTACTTATAAGGATCCTCGGCAGCGCGCCGGCCTCTCACAGCTGGGTTCCGTGGTTCTATTCCCGTTCACTCCATGTGACATTCGTGCTGGACAAAACGGAGGCGGGACAGGTTTTTCTCCGGATACTCCGGTTTTCCTGTCATCATCCATTCCAGCAACACATAATAATAATAATAATAATAATAATAATAATAATAATAATAATAATAATAATAATAATAATAATAATAATAATAATAATAATAATAATAATAATAATGTTCCGGACCGTCGTCAAATGTGCGGACCGCGCTGGAAACGGCTCCTGGACGGGTAATGACTAAGAATGCAGTCCGGCCGCGGGTTCAGTGCCTTCTAGGCACCCAATATGACACCACGCCGGATCTCCTGAAGGATTTTATCCATATTAAAAATGATTATAGGAAAAGATGGCAAAGATTTACGGACCCAACTGACCGGGAGGAATACCTGAGCCTAGCCCGGGAAGTACGAAATCGATTGCTGGAAAAGAAGATTGAAAAATGGGAGGAAACATGCCGTAATCTAATAGAAAACGAGTCAGATCGGGAATTTTGGTGGGTTCTCGCAGAAAACGAGTCAGACCGCGAATTTCGGCGGATTATATATCTAAAACAATAAGCATTCAATTATAAATTTCAGTATAATACCGTAGCGAAGCACGGGTATCTTGCTAGTTTAACATAATATGTGAAGTGTCAACTTGAAAAGATAGCATCATTTATGTTTGCTCAAAATAAATTTTCAACCCAACCTTCACTGCTAATCATTCCAATTCCTCTACTTGAAATTTAGCTTCTTCAGTACTATTTGTTAATAATGCTAGATCATCAGCAAATGCCAGACCATTTGGTCAAATATTTCTTCCAGTCTTAACAGTTGGTGGACACACCTTATTCCATTCACGCATATTTTTTTCCAGCACACAATTAAACAACAATGGGGATAATCTATCTACCTGTCGAAGACCAGTGTGAATTTCAAATGGGTCAGAGATTTCATTATTGAACCTGTATTTGTATTGAATTTCTAAGAGTGACCGCAATAAGATTAACAACTTTTCAATGTAAGCTAAATTCAGTAAAGATATGCAATAATGGTTCATGATGGATACTATCATAAGGTTTTTGAAAATCAACAAAAGTGATTACTAAATTTTTGCTCCTAATACTTCGATGTTTCATAATCCACTTGAGAATGATAATTTGATCTGGACAGCTTTGTCCTGTACAAAACCACCCTGATATTCACCAAATTCACTATCAAGTTGTTCATGATTCTGGAATATTAAATCTTAGAAAAAATCTTATAAGGTGATATCCAACAAAGATATTCCTCAATAATTTGTAGGATCTGAGCTATTGGCCCTTTGTGTAGTGGGTGTATTTGGGCATCATGTCCATGCTTAGGAGCTCTTGTGATGTGGGGATGTCGACAGTTGGCAATGAGAGGGAAGCTCGCTAGCTCAGCTCAGCTCAGCTCAGCTAGCTAGCTCAGCTCGACTCAGCTAGCTAGAAAGCTCACGCATCTCACTCAGCTAGATAGATAGATAGATAGATAGATCACTCTCTCATCGCTAGCTCAGCTCGACTCAAAGCTCACTCACTCGTCACTCGACTCAGCTCAGCTCAGCATCGACTCTAGATCACTCACTCACTCACTCACTCACTCACTCACTCACTCACTCACTCACTCACTCACTCACTCACTCACTCACTCACTCACTCACTCACTCACTCACTCACTCACTCACTCACTCACTCACTCACTCACTCACTCACTCACTCACTCACTCACTCACTCACTCACTCACTCACTCACTCACTCACTCACTCACTCACTCACTCACTCACTCACTCACTCACTCACTCACTCACTCACTCACTCACTCACTCACTCACTCACTCACTCACTCACTCACTCACTCACTCACTCACTCACTCACTCACTCACTCACTCACTCACTCACTCACTCACTCACTCACTCACTCACTCACTCACTCACTCACTCACTCACTCACTCACTCACTCACTCACTCACTCACTCACTCACTCACTCACTCACTCACTCACTCACTCACTCACTCACTCACTCACTCACTCACTCACTCACTCACTCACTCACTCACTCACTCACTCACTCACTCACTCACTCACTCACTCACTCACTCACTCACTCACTCACTCACTCACTCACTCACTCACTCACTCACTCACTCACTCACTCACTCACTCACTCACTCACTCACTCACTCACTCACTCACTCACTCACTCACTCACTCACTCACTCACTCACTCACTCACTCACTCACTCACTCACTCACTCACTCACTCACTCACTCACTCACTCACTCACTCACTCACTCACTCACTCACTCACTCACTCACTCACTCACTCACTCACTCACTCACTCACTCACTCACTCACTCACTCACTCACTCACTCACTCACTCACTCACTCACTCACTCACTCACTCACTCACTCACTCACTCACTCACTCACTCACTCACTCACTCACTCACTCACTCACTCACTCACTCACTCACTCACTCACTCACTCACTCACTCACTCACTCACTCACTCACTCACTCACTCACTCACTCACTCACTCACTCACTCACTCACTCACTCACTCACTCACTCACTCACTCACTCACTCACTCACTCACTCACTCACTCACTCACTCACTCACTCACTCACTCACTCACTCACTCACTCACTCACTCACTCACTCACTCACTCACTCACTCACTCACTCACTCACTCACTCACTCACTCACTCACTCACTCACTCACTCACTCACTCACTCACTCACTCACTCACTCACTCACTCACTCACTCACTCACTCACTCACTCACTCACTCACTCACTCACTCACTCACTCACTCACTCACTCACTCACTCACTCACTCACTCACTCACTCACTCACTCACTCACTCACTCACTCACTCACTCACTCACTCACTCACTCACTCACTCACTCACTCACTCACTCACTCACTCACTCACTCACTCACTCACTCACTCACTCACTCACTCACTCACTCACTCACTCACTCACTCACTCACTCACTCACTCACTCACTCACTCACTCACTCACTCACTCACTCACTCACTCACTCACTCACTCACTCACTCACTCACTCACTCACTCACTCACTCACTCACTCACTCACTCACTCACTCACTCACTCACTCACTCACTCACTCACTCACTCACTCACTCACTCACTCACTCACTCACTCACTCACTCACTCACTCACTCACTCACTCACTCACTCACTCACTCACTCACTCACTCACTCACTCACTCACTCACTCACTCACTCACTCACTCACTCACTCACTCACTCACTCACTCACTCACTCACTCACTCACTCACTCACTCACTCACTCACTCACTCACTCACTCACTCACTCACTCACTCACTCACTCACTCACTCACTCACTCACTCACTCACTCACTCACTCACTCACTCACTCACTCACTCACTCACTCACTCACTCACTCACTCACTCACTCACTCACTCACTCACTCACTCACTCACTCACTCACTCACTCACTCACTCACTCACTCACTCACTCACTCACTCACTCACTCACTCACTCACTCACTCACTCACTCACTCACTCACTCACTCACTCACTCACTCACTCACTCACTCACTCACTCACTCACTCACTCACTCACTCACTCACTCACTCACTCACTCACTCACTCACTCACTCACTCACTCACTCACTCACTCACTCACTCACTCACTCACTCACTCACTCACTCACTCACTCACTCACTCACTCACTCACTCACTCACTCACTCACTCACTCACTCACTCACTCACTCACTCACTCACTCACTCACTCACTCACTCACTCACTCACTCACTCACTCACTCACTCACTCACTCACTCACTCACTCACTCACTCACTCACTCACTCACTCACTCACTCACTCACTCACTCACTCACTCACTCACTCACTCACTCACTCACTCACTCACTCACTCACTCACTCACTCACTCACTCACTCACTCACTCACTCACTCACTCACTCACTCACTCACTCACTCACTCACTCACTCACTCACTCACTCACTCACTCACTCACTCACTCACTCACTCACTCACTCACTCACTCACTCACTCACTCACTCACTCACTCACTCACTCACTCACTCACTCACTCACTCACTCACTCACTCACTCACTCACTCACTCACTCACTCACTCACTCACTCACTCACTCACTCACTCACTCACTCACTCACTCACTCACTCACTCACTCACTCACTCACTCACTCACTCACTCACTCACTCACTCACTCACTCACTCACTCACTCACTCACTCACTCACTCACTCACTCACTCACTCACTCACTCACTCACTCACTCACTCACTCACTCACTCACTCACTCACTCACTCACTCACTCACTCACTCACTCACTCACTCACTCACTCACTCACTCACTCACTCACTCACTCACTCACTCACTCACTCACTCACTCACTCACTCACTCACTCACTCACTCACTCACTCACTCACTCACTCACTCACTCACTCACTCACTCACTCACTCACTCACTCACTCACTCACTCACTCACTCACTCACTCACTCACTCACTCACTCACTCACTCACTCACTCACTCACTCACTCACTCACTCACTCACTCACTCACTCACTCACTCACTCACTCACTCACTCACTCACTCACTCACTCACTCACTCACTCACTCACTCACTCACTCACTCACTCACTCACTCACTCACTCACTCACTCACTCACTCACTCACTCACTCACTCACTCACTCACTCACTCACTCACTCACTCACTCACTCACTCACTCACTCACTCACTCACTCACTCACTCACTCACTCACTCACTCACTCACTCACTCACTCACTCACTCACTCACTCACTCACTCACTCACTCACTCACTCACTCACTCACTCACTCACTCACTCACTCACTCACTCACTCACTCACTCACTCACTCACTCACTCACTCACTCACTCACTCACTCACTCACTCACCCTTGTTTAGATGTATTTATTTGGTCAATGAATTTCAGTATAAGGTTTGAAAAACACTGCATGGTTCAAATTGTCATTACCACTTATTTAAAGAGTTTTCATGGAAATGGTGAATTGTTATAGAAACAGGTCTAGAGGTATACAAAAATTGCAGAATTCTAAAGATTTTTCTTTTTTCTCTTTTTTTTTTCTTCATAATCTGCTTTATGTTGCACTGACACAGATAGGTCTTATGGCGACAATGGGATAGGAAAGGGCTAGGAGTAGGAAGGAAGCGACCATTGCCTTAATTAAGGTACAGCCCCAGCATTTTTCTGGTGTGAAAATGGGAAACCACGGATAACCATCTTCAGGGCTGCCGACAGTGAGGTTCAAACCTACTATCTGCCAAATACAAGCAGATAGCTACATGACTCAAACCACACAGCCACTTGCTTGGCAATTATTTTTCTGAACTGAACTCTTGCAGACATTGCCTAGCCCGTAGAATGAGGAACTTTTGTGAATGGTTGTTCTGACCTTCATTTTTATCTGACATGTTACATTTGCATTAAAGCGGGGCACATGAAAGCTTAGGAGACATAAAAAGTCAGGGTTGTCTATTATGGAATTTATGGTTTTTACAAAAAGTTCATGTCATCCTTTTTGTCTCCTCCGTTCAAAGATTTAAGAGAACTTTGTTGTAAAATATCATAATATGTGGATAATTACCATTAAAAAAAAAGTAAATATTTTAAACATCTCCAATTTCGTTGTAAGGTCTCATATGTGGATAATTACTGTTTTTTAATGTAAATATTTTAAGTGCCTCTTTTGGATTTTTTCCTTCTGTGCAATATATATTTTGTTTTCTTGGTTCTGTACAATGCTTTTGTATTGTATTTTCAGCCTGAGAAGAGAGATATATAGGTGTATATAAGTTTGTAGACATTTAAAAATCCTAATGTCCTGAAATGACTGAGTTCTTGGTCTAATAATATGCTGAGGTCTTTAACCTTATTCACTAGTGTGAGGTCATCATAACCTAGTTTGTAGTTGAAGGAAATTTCGGATGAATGACATTGATACACATTTCGCTACATTTAGATAGGGTTGATTTTCCTTCGTTCCTTAAGTCAGCTTGGAAAAGTTTGCAGTCAATAATGGTGACAATGGATTTGAATACCTTGAAATCATCAGCGAATAAGGGACAGTTAGAATATTTTATCCCTCCAGGTAGGTCATGGATTAGTGCAAAGAACATCCCTTGGACTATTCCTGAATTTATAGGGTATTCTCGGTATGAGCTTCTCTGATAAACTGAATACTGCTTTCTATCTCTTAGGCAGGAGCTGAAGAGACATAGTAGCAAGTAAGATAATCCAAGCATATTTAATCTTTTTAGGAATACGTTGTGGTCAATTTTTTTATTCGTGAGTTATTACCTGCTGCTAACGATCATTCAAATAAGATGGAAAGAAAACTTGAGTATTAAAGAGTTGAACCAGTAAGGTTCCATTTTCCTAACTAATTGTTGTAAGTCTATTGTGTCAAAAGCATCAGTGAAATCCAACAGTGTTAGGACAGTCACTTGACGTTGTACCATAGTGAGTCTATGTCTTCTGTCACTTTAAGGGGAGCAGTTGTGGTACTGTACTCCTCCTTAAAGGATGATTGTTAGGGAATAAAATTTAAATCAATAGGTGTCCATGACCACTCGGGTGAGCATTCACTTATATTACTATCATTATTACATCACATGTAATTTCCTGCTGTGCATAATCATCATCACTAACACTTTCATTATCACTCAGATTGTTCTCATCACTACTTTCATGTAAAATGCATTCGAGAGCTGCATTAGATAAATACAGACCATGTGAGGATGCTGCCATGTTGTTTACAATGATCAACGTTGATGAAACAAATTCTTTTTACGCCAACACAATGCCGCATTATGGTAGAAGATACTCCCCTGTATAGAATGATACCCTGTGCTGTGAGTCTTGCTAAAAGTTCACGTTGGCAACCAAGAGATGGCACGCAGATGTACATCTAAAACATCGCTAGCCTAGTCCGTACGGATGTACGTCAAACCGCTCCTGGCTTATGTTTTATAGGTCCGTACACGTACATGTCAAACCGGCTTGAGTGGTTAAATACTGCAATACTTGTTTGTACACAAGTTGTTCCAATGCTTTAGAAAATGCAGAGATAATAGAGACGGGACAATAATCAGAAGGTTGTTTAGTATCAGATTTCTTGGGTACTCAAATAATATTTGTGCATTTCCAGAGAGATCGAAAGATACCAGTAGTTGAATATAAGTGTCAATAGGAAGAATGGCACCAGTAATGTTATGGATAAAATATATAGGGATGTTAACTAAACCTGTGGCTTCAGATTTAATTGAATAAAGTACTTTCTTAACTCGGTTGACAGAGACAGCTTGCAAAGTAAACCATGAGTGATTAGGCAATGAAGTAAATGATTCCTATGCATTTACATCTGGCTGGTTAATTGGGTTAGGTGGTATTCTATCTTCCGAAAAATATTTATTAAGCTCATCAGGGGGAACAATTGGTTCCATGTATGTATGTATGTACGTACTGTATGTGTGTATTGTCCCCGTCAAAATTGTGCTTTCCACGTAAATAATTATGTGTCCTTTAATAGCCAGTGTCATTCCTACAATATGTGTTATTTTCAAGATACTTGTGGTGACAGACTCTTATCTCATTCAGCCAGGTGATTTAGTGTTAACTGAATAAGATCAATTAATTTTCTAAATACAAGCAAGTACAATCAAAGTAAAGGAAAGTATTGCAGTGTAAAATGGAAATAACACTTATCAAGTTTTATATAATGCCATAATTGACTCTAAATATTCATAACAATTTTCCAAGAAAATTTATGACTCAAATATTCTAATTAATAATCATAACTTGTGTTAATTGAGAGACTATCTTCATTTAACATAGAGTCGAGGGATCGCATGGTCATCCACCACGCGCATTAAGTGGACATTTAATACTTTTTTTGTTTGTTTAAAATAATGCAGCTAGTATTATGCTTAAAGATGGCACAAAAATTATTTATGGATGTTATTAGAAAGGAGTTTTTATCTTTTTAATATTTGCACAGCCAGGAGATAAGGCTAATTTTTCTTATTTATTCCTTTGCAGAATATTCCAAATATGTCAGTATCAGCAAAATACAGCCATATAAATTTATTAATGTATATTTACTTGGCAATTGTAAATTCATGAGTTTATCAGGCAACATTCAGCAAGAGATAATTTTTGTTAAATATTATTTATATGTGCATATCTCAAAATAAATGTCAAGCCTGTTTTTAAATTGTTTCTTTTGTATTGTCGTTAACCCTTGTCCTTTAAATGCCTCTAAAATTGGGACAGCTGGAGAACGATCGGTTCACCTTGGGATCTCTCGTATGCTCGCTGAGTTAGACCAGGTAAATAGGGGGTAGTATGTATGTATTGTACCAGTAAAAGAGCCCGACTTTAAGATTTATTTTCAACGTAAGCATGGAATAGTTCTCAGGGCTAAACTGGATGAATATTAGCTAGGGCTTGGTACAGGAGGCAGGGTCCTATCTACAAGAAAAGTTTGAATCTGATTTGATAAGAGTTTATTCATGTAATGCATATTAAATTGCACATCACCTCATGGTAGATAGGGGTTGTCTTCCACATTGTCCTTTAAATGGCCGGGGTCTCCAGCTCACCAGGCCGCACCGGCTGGAACACGTTCCAGATGATGCCCAAGTACTCCGTCAAGATGCGGACGGACCATCCAGGTTGGTTGCATGGAATACGCCTCAAATTCCCGATGCTTGTGATGACCTCCGATGGTTCCTGACGATGTTGCAGGTAATCACATTACCCACGTACAATGAGGATGATAGAATCAATTCAAACTCCGAAAATGTGCTCTTCGTCACTCGCAGAATTTATAAATCAAGGTTCATGAAAACCTTGAGTAATTAGTTTTCTCACCACTAGTAAAATCACGAGACAATGTTCATAAAGACTTTCAAGAATCCACTCTTTAACACTCATGGAAATGACAAGTCCGTGGTCATGAAGACTTTCAATAATGTTATAGTTCATCAATGAAAAAAATTACAAGTCTTTAAGTAATCACTGGCAAAGATCACAAGTCTATGCTCATGGGAACTTCGAATAAATTGAGAGTTCATCACTTGTGAATATTACAAGTCTTTGAATAATCACTGGCGAAAAGTTAGAGTCCATCACTGATAAATATCACAAGTCTTTGAAAAATCACTGGTGAAATTTTAGAGTTCATCACTCGTAAATATTACAAGTCTTTGAAAAAGTCACTGGAGAAAATTTAGGGTCCATCACTCGTAAATATTACAAGTCCCATTTATAAAGACTTAGCCATCACTCATAAATATTACAAGTCTTTGGAAAAATCACTGGAGAAAATTTAGAGTCCATCACTCATAAACATTACAAGACCCATTTATAAAGAGAAAAATTCAGAGTTCCTCAACACCGTAAATATTACAAGTCCCATTTATAAAGACTTCGAAAAATTCAGAGTTCCTCAACACACGTAAATATTACAAGTCCCATTTATGAAGACTTAGAAGAATTCGTTCCTCAACACACGTAAATATTACAAGTCCCATTTATAAAGACTTAGAAGAATTCAGAGTTCCTCAGTGAGACTATAACCACACGAAGATAGCTTCCGACGATAATAGCAGCGAGTAGAGCCACGTTGACTACTCGACTGTGTCTGACTGACTGAGATATCAGTCTATATTGAGCCCTCCTTATATTTGGTTTGGGGACATCCACATCACATATGCCGTGAAGCCGGTTATCTCCTGAATCCCTCGACGGATTTTCTTGAAATTCAAGCATAGCGACGTTTATGTAATTCCTTTTAAAATGACATGTTGATCAAGTCGCTACCACAATTATTATAGGAGTTTTAAATTTTTTCTCCATCGAATGTTCCGGAAGGTGTGACGCTTGAATCTGGAACATACGAGTTCAGCTAGCTGCACGTCGCATGACAGGCGGGTGATCTAACTAGCCCCTGTGACTACGTCACGCATACAGCTGTTCTCAGCTTGCTCACTCGTCCTACTGAATGTAAACAAACCAGGCTTGCACGGAGTAATACGCGTGGTGATAAAATACGATCAACTGTCAAAAAATATGCATGTACAGGTCGTAACCGGTAGAGTATGTATGTATGTATGTATGTATGTATGTATGTATGTATGTATGTATGTATGTATGTAAATGCTGTCTTAGCTGACCCAAAACAAAAGTTATTTTGCCACAGCTACACATCAAACTGGGAATCATGTAGCAGTTTGTTAAGGCCTTGTACAAAAGTAGCCCCTGCTTTCAGTACATTGGTAGTAAGTTTCAGTATTTATCAGATGCAAAGGTCAAAGGAGGCATTTTTGATGGCCAGAAATTAGAAAGCTTCTGAAAGACCAATATATTGAACAGACGATGAATACTGTGGAACATGCTGCATGGATTTCATTGAGGGACGTCATGACAAAGTTCCTAGGAAATGTAAAGGATGAACAGTTCGAAACAATAGAGAAAACTATGTTGGATTACATGAAAGTGTTAGGGTGTAGAATAAGTCTGAACCTGCACTTCCTTCATTTTCATCTCGATCACTTTCCAGAAAATTTTGGGGCTGTTAGTGAAGAGAAGGGAGAGAGGTTTCATCATGACATCAAGGAGTCAAAGAGAAGGGAAGGGGGATGTACTTATGATGGCTGACTACTGTTGGTGTTTGAAAAGAGATAGCAAACATGCAACAGTCAGATGCTGAGCAGCCAAGCGTTCATTCCAACGGGACAGCTGGGACTTTTCACATTAATGATTACAATTTTTCCCTGTACGAGGTATAGCATTTTCTGGTTTTGTTTTACATATACATTGCCTTCTTCATGAATTTGTTGGTTGCACTTTGTTGGTAGAGCACAAAAATCACATATTATGTGTATTCCTGGTTTGACCCTGGGTATTGATACTTATATAGAAGACAATTCTGTTTATTTGGCCCACACTCATACCTGTGGACTGTTTACAAAATATAATTTTTTTCTGTAAATATTACTAAATTTATTTTTTCAGTACTTTTTATTATTTATTTATTTATTTATTTATTTATTTATTTATTTATTTATTTATTTATAAGAGCCAATGGTCATATATATTAGGAGGAAAAACGATATTAAAGTAACAAGGTAAGTGAATCACTCACTACATAGTTGCATAACTGATAATGTCCTCTTTGTATACTCTAATGCAAGAGTACTTTTTATTATTGTATGCAATACATCTCTTACTTCAGTGTACCTATTGCGAGAAAATGTGACATGATACAGTGAGTGGATTCATGTTCAGCAACCAAAAATTAGTTAAGTTCACCTACCATGCCACTTGCGGCAAAAAAGAAAGAAATGTCAAAAATGTTTTGTTGCGTAATCCATGCTTGGTAAATATACATAGTACAGTCATTAATGTCTGACACTTGACGCCTGGAGGATAGGCACCCACTCGACCCTGTATGTTGCACACGATGCCCACTTAAACAGAACCACATCCACCCTCAAAATAGTCGTTGTTGGCCGTTATGCACATTTGCCAACATTGGTATAGCTGCTGGAAGCACCGCTGAAAGGAAACACCATGTTTCGTCTTCAGTTATTATCCAGTTGAGAAACGTCTGATCATCGTCAACACTACTGATGAGGTCACCGCAAATCGTCATGCGATCATCACGTTGGTCTTGCGACAGGATTCGTGGCACACTGTGCTGGGTAACACGAGACATGATGAGGTCGTTTGTCAGAATTTCGTGGCAGGTACCACGGCTGATCCCTATTGCTGCTGCGAGGTCATCTACCGATTAGGAGTGGTTAGCACACAAAAACATTGCAACTTCTTGGATCTTGTGTTCCGTTTGAACTGTTTGTGGCCGACTAGTACGCACATAATTTTCCAAACTGTCCCGTCCTTGCACAAAACGTCAGTGCCACCTAAACACAACACTGCAACTCAATGCATCCTCAACGTAAACCTGCTGCATCATTTCAAATGTTTTGGCTGTACTTTTGCCTAATTTCTGGTGGAACTTGATGTTTGCCCGTTGTTCAAACTGTGACATGTCAAGGTCTGACTGGCGCATTCAAATGACCATCACAACAACGACTGTACGTTTGCTTTCAGTGCATGCACTCAACTGTCTCTTGCAGGGACGAGAGACTAACTGATTTGGTACCATACCATGGCGTCACCTATGCGCTATAGTGCACCACAGCACCGTCAAGTGGTCAGTCTCAGAACTTAATGACTGTACTATGTAAAATAATCTTTCTTTCTGTACTTTTAAAATATCAATATGATACTTGAGCTTTACACCAGATAGAACAAATAATGGCCTATGATGTGCCTAGTTTAATTTTTGTCTGTTTTTCACAGGAAAGTGGATAGGTGAATTTTCATGAAAATAGAGGAATACTGTCCGGTGGTGTTGCCTGTGTAGTTAAACCACACCTGGCCTCAATAAAGCTATTATGGAGGGAGGAGGAAATATTAGTTGTAGAAGCAAAACTATGTGTGATGGTGGCAGCATACTTTAATCCTGAACAAACTGCTATGGACTTAATATACTGCTTTGGAGCAGCTTTGAATACTTTTCAAGGAACAAGAAAGGCTGTTCTAGCTGATGACCTAAATTGTAGAATGCATATAGAAAATTCAAAGAGACTTTTTTTTTTGCTATTTGCTTTACATCGCACCGACACAGATAGGTCTTATTTAAAGTTAAAAACTTCATGATCGTTCTGTATTGAATAGAGAAATAAGAAGATGTACAATATTAGAAGGATCCACCTTTTAATACTCCGTTGTAAGTTGAACAAAAAATAAGTCACAACTTGTTTATTGGGACCAGTTTCGACACATTACAAGTGTCATCATCAGCCAAATAGTAAAGTAGGGCAAGATATAAAGATCTTAAAACAACTAATACATTGAACACAGGCAAAAAATTAACATTGATTCATATCGTAGCAATTCAGTTAATGTCCAAAACACAATGATCGCAGTCAAGAGAGTTAACAGAACATTATTGTCTTGTGCCGAAAACAAATATAGTTGAAGTTCAAAAGCAGGTCAAGTATGCACTTATGTAGAGTCATTGCTAGGCAGGTCTTGTAGGCATTTGTTTCTCAGGCCGAAGAGTAAAAGGTGACGTAATTGAAGTCTTAGAAAAACAGTGTAGGATTTAAATTTCGTCAAATTCAAAGTAGATATATAAGTATGAAAATAATTTAAAACATTAAAAAGAATAAAGTCAAATAAAAATATATTAAAAATAGGAAGAAAATAATAAAAGAAAATTGCAATGTGAGGTTCAACTCGAAACAATTTGCCGTAGTAATTGATAGATGAATGGGAGATGATAAATAGAGAAAAGGTTGGGGAACATTTATTAGAGGGTGGTGGTGGTGGTGGTGATTATTGCTATTAGAGGAAGTACAAATGGGTAAATATATTCTATATAACATTAAACGGAGGAAAAAAAGAGAGGAAGAGGTCCGACACTTCGAAAAATGAAGATATGGGTAAAAGGAAGATAAGGGCCATGAAGGGCGTGAAAATAAAAGACTCCCTAGCCCTCGCAAACCTAATAGCGTTGGGGTCGGAAAAGAACAAGAGTTGACCAAGGGAGGTTGGACAGGATAGATGAAAGTGAGGAGCCTGGCACAAGTAAGTGGAAGCAATGCCAGGACTCAGCTCCTGCATCAATAGCGCAGCAACCCCATGTGTACAAGTGAGAAAGCAAAACCATGGTTTGATGAATCATGTTATATTCAGAGGAAGGAAACCATGAAAAAACTTCACAATATGAGAGAAAAGAAAGACAACAAAATGTTGGAAGAATACTAGCAGCAGAGGAAAAGCTATAAAGACATGCTCAAAAAGAAGAAAAGGGAATACATAGAAGAGGCACAATGATAGGTCATTACGGAAGCTGAATTAGACCCATTGGGGTCCTACAACCAAAAAAATCAAAGCTTCCAACCCAACATGTCAATAGAAATCTGGGAAGAACATATAAAAAAAGTAACCAGTGCAAAAGAATCAAGACCTGGATATGACAGAATCCATCACAGAAAGAGAGATTTTTAAAGGCTATGCAGAAAATGAGGAATAATAGATCTCCCAGCCTGGATGGAATCAGGACTGGACATCTAAAGCAAACTACAGGTGAACTATTACCAGCATGGATGGCGCTATTAAACAGATGTTTAGAACTCAGATCCACTGCTCTCAAAAGAGCAATGTGGCTTCCGTAAGTGAAGGTCAACACTCACTGAAGCAGAAAAACTACTACATGTAACAATGATACTGGAGGAACCTAATGGCAAACTTTATGTAATCTTTGTTGATTACTCGAAGGCTTTTGATTTAGTCAACAGAACTACACATATAAACAAGCTAGAAATGTTAACAGGCAGAATAAGAACAATGACCCTCACATAGAATATATTAGCAGAAAACTACATAAAAACTACATACAAGTCTACGATGGAGTTGGGAATTCAAGCTGGATAATGCAAATGAATGGAATACTTCAAGGTGATCCCCTGAGCCTCATCCTATTTAATGTGCTCACACACAATGTTGGTGACAGAATCCAAGAAGCAACAAAAGCTAAATTATACATAGGCCTATGTGCGGATGATATGGCAATAGCTTCAGAGCAGATAAATGACTTGCAAAAGGCAGTAGGCTTATTAAGTGACTGAGCCCAGAAAAACAAAGTTACAATCAATGAGAACAAGATGGTAATAATCATTTTTCAAAATGGTGGAAGGCCAGCAGTTTCCGACCAAGTGACCTGCAACGGCAAGGAACTGAAAATAGTCAGCAATTTCAAATACCTAGGCATTACCCTACAGGTTACAGGAAGAAGCTTTAGACTACACATAAGATCAGAAACAGCTGCCGCAATAAAAGCTATAAATGACATTGGACATATAAATCTCATATCACTTGAAACAGCAATGGCACTTTTTCAGATGAAGGTACTACCCATTCCGACATATGGACTCAAGCTAATATGGGAATTTCTTAACTACAGGGAATTGGAAGAGATAGAAAAGAAAAAATCCAGATTTCTCAAAAGATCCCTCAGTGTATCGAAGACAACCAAATTCAGACTGGTATACGAGCTTGCAAGAAAAATGTTCACGGATAACTCTACTACTACCAACTACGTAAAGTTACAATAAACTGCTCCAAGATTTAGAGAATAAAAATCGGGATATACCAACGGAATTCTACACAACAAATGCAATGCTGGACAGAAGATGGACGCAAACCTCTCTGTGAAATGAGGTAAGTCATGATCAGGCTTGTAGTTCATGGTTTCCACCACAGGATTTGCTCCTGAAAAGTGTTTCATGACCCAGATGAAAATTACAGGTGCAAACTATGTAACAATATATGCGGAACTTACCACATAACCATGTGCCCAAACCGAATCAGGTCAATAGTGGAATATAGCAAGGACTGACATGATTGCTCAATACTAGGAAATATGCTGTGTTACTATAAAGGTCAAATTCTAAAAGGAATTATTATGGACATTCGGCCACAATAAATTCTTTATGATTGAATTTTCATGAAACTTGGTATATAAGCTTAAGGGCTAATTAAAATAACTTTGCTAGGAGGTGAGCTTCAGAAGGATCCTGAAACATAAAACTCAGAGCTTCAGAGCAGATAAATGACTTGCAAAAGGCACTAGACTTATTAAGTGACTGGGCCCAGAAAAACAAAGTTACAATCAATGAGAACAAGACGGTAATGATCACTTGTTTTTTTTTTTTTTCCCTCGATCTTTCCACCATTCCTCTTCTAGTACTTTATTGCTATTGACTCCTCTATTTGCAATACAGTCCACAACAGAGCTCCTCCATCTCATTCTAGGACGTCCCCTAGGCCTCTTTCCAATCTCTGTATCCATGAATGTTCTCTTTGGTATTTTCTCTCCTGGCATTTTCATCATGTGTCCAAACCATTTTAGCTTTGCTATATCAATCTCTTCTTAAAGTTTACACACTCCCATGCTTCTCCTTATTTCCTCATTTTGTATTCTATCTCGTCTTGTCTTTCCCTGTATGCTCCTCAAGAACCTCATTTCAGCTGCTTGTATCTTACTTTGGTTCCGCTTAGTTAACGTCCAGGCTGCTGAAGCATAGGTCAGTATAGGTTTATAATAGGATGAATATAAAACCTTCTTGCACTTCATTGGCACATCTTTGTTCCATACAATGTCTCTCACACACTGGTAGAAACTTGCAGACTGCTGTATTCTTAAATCAACTTCTCCATCCAAATTTCCATCTTGTGATATCACTCACTCCGCCACCAGTGCCACTCAGCACTGTCTGCTGCAAGCCAGCTGAATCGTGTGCCTGAGCTCGTCGATCCTGTGAATCGATTCACTCGGACACTTGACCGAATCGATACACTGCTTCGAATAATACACTCAGTAGCCAACACTAATTGTCATAACATCTGTTCTCTCCTTCCGGAATGGACAGTAAACACAGTAAAATGGGTATCTTTTTATTTAAGGCCTACACAAAAATAGGAAGCTGTTATGCCAATGCAAATGAATTGTCTGTGAAACATGAAGTAGGCATTACAACTATGTTAAAACTATCACATCAGCTGTAATCTACATGTATTATGCTGTGGTACAGTATAGCATAGGTGGTAAGAGCAAGCCAAACACTATGGTGCACCCGTCTTACATATGATAGGTTTGTAGAAAGGAAAAGGGATACTGTTTTATGTTTTTTTTTTTTTTTTTTTTTTTTTTTTTTGTTACCATATCTTAATGTATGTGAAATATCCTCTTTTATGCACATTTTCAGTGAATGAAAGTATATGTGGCCCTAAGAAGGGCTGATATGTCATTACGGTTGGAAAAGGACAGGATGGGTAGTATGAGGGAGGGCAACCAAGCTTCACTAACAATGGGTAACTATGTTAGCAAGTGCTCAGGGTGACGACCTGCTTAGTTTATGCACATCTAGCATGCTGCTGAATGGATATTGTAATGTGCTGAAGCATAATAGGTGTTATTGATCTACAAGTGTTTTCAAAGACACTCTGAATTTTCTGGTTCCTTCTTGTAAATTATTTGTTTCAAATGCCCAACAGGAAGTAGTCTAATGTTGTTAAATATGGTGACCTAGCGGGCCAAGAGACTGGTCCACTTTCCTGGAGGTGTCTCATTCAGATAGTTACAGACGGCTAATGTCCAATGTAGTGGAGCTCCATCCTGTTGAATCCAACATCATTAAATGTTCTGCAAATGGCACATCCTCCAGCAGAAGTGGGAGTTAATGGCATAGAAGGTGCAGGTAACATGCACTTGTTAAATGGACCTCAAAGAAGAAATTTGGTCCAATAAGGCCATTACCCAAGATTCTGCACCATACATTCACTTCCCATTGCACTTGATAGGCTGCTAATCATTCCCAGTAGGGACTGTCAGCACTCCAGTAGTGTATGTTGTGGCAGTTGGCGGTACCATTATTATGGAATCGTGGTTCCTCCAAGAACAAGATTTTCAATGGGTTGCTGGATATTTTCCTGATTTCTTAACTTCTAGTGACAGAAGTTCATTTCAGCTTCAAAATCCTGCCCATGGAGCTCTGGGTATGAGGGTGACATTTATGCCCATGCAGTATTCGTAGTATGGAAGCCTGACTGATGTCCACCTGTTGTGTAATAATGCCCTTGTACTCGTGTGTGGGTCATTGTAAGGTGTCTACAGAACAGTCTCCTCATTCTCACCAGATGTTATGGTCTTCTTGGTCTTCTCCCAGACAGGTATCTTCTTAAGTACCCCTGTTGATAGTATATGTCTTTCAACACTGCAGAAATTCTTTGCAGTTGGATGTCGCTTGTCTGGATATATGTACATGATACAGGTATATGATATAGACTGATGTATGTAGGTACAGGTTATGGTATATAGCCTATATACTATAACTGAAATAGGAACAAATGAGTATTTATCTTGTGTTCCTCGTCTTCTAGTAAATTTCTTTCTCTCTTTGTTTATATCTCTCTTTCTTTCCTGTATCTACAATTCATAAACTTCTTACATAAAAAATGAAGTTTCCTCAAGTACGGTATGGCTCTTGTTTATTTTCATATGCTATTCAGCTTCCCTTAGATAGAGGTTGCCCAGTAGACAAAGCATTCTGAATGCAAATAACAGTACTCTTATAATCAGATAGTAAAAACTGTACTTCACAATTATGTCAGTCATAACACAGTCCCACAAATGATTCCTCACTATAGCTACCAAGGCCGCTGTGTATATATATATATATATATATATATATATATATATATATATATATATATATATATATTGATTATCCAATCTGAACAGCTTACAGAACTGTGCAAATGTGACAGATATTGAGCCTCTAGCTCCAACCATAAGACCCACTACTTCTATAGATGTAAACTTATATTTTGCTTTATATTAGGCTATGGAATTTTGGGGTCATAGGCATCAAACTTTTTTTTTTGTGAACATCTGCTGGTTAGGATTCAGAGATCTCAATTCTAAAAGTAGGGTCAGTTATAAAAACACGAGTAGAACTTGTTGGAATGGCTATCTTATCTAACCTCTTACAGGATCCATTGAGAGGAAATCCATGTACTTCCTTATGAAGGGTGTACTATATTGTTTTACACTTTATTTTTTTCTACCCAAATGAAGTACATTACACATCAGTTGTTATATCCACCTTCTCAACATAATCTCCTTGTAACTGTATGAACTTTTGCCATCAATGTGTCATTATCTCCAGACCTTCCTGAAACCACTTTTGGAGTGCTGCATACCCATGCCTTGACAGCTGTGTTCAGTTCTGCAAAATCTGCAAAATGGCGACCACACAGAGGTTTCTTCATGTTCCCGAACAGGTGATAATCACTTGGTGCCAAGTCGGGAGAGTATGGTGGGTGTGGCAGCACTGTGAATCGCATTTGATCAATGGCAGCGGAGGTCTCTAAGCTAGTGTGGGATGGGCATTATCATCTTGCAGAAGAACACCTTTAGCCCATTTTCCTGGCCGCTTAGTTTGAATGGCACAATGTAAGCGCTTAAGGGTCACCACATATGCTGCACTGTTAATCGTGGCCCCAAATTCCAGCCAGTCAGTGAGGATGATGCCCATTGTGTACCAGAAAACTGTCGCCATTCGCTTGCCAACTGATGGCACTGTTCGACATTTCTTTGGCGGTGGACTGCCCCTGTGCTTCCATTACATCGATTGTTGTTTTGTTTGTGGCTCATGGTAATGGAGTCATGTCTTATCACCAGTCAAAAGCCTAGCCATGAAGTCAGCTGGATCTTGATCATAGCATTGCAAAAGTTCTCTGCACACGTCCACATGCCTCTGCTTTTCATCTGCAGACAAGAGTCTAGGTACCCACGTGGATGACACCTTCCCCAACTGCAAGTGGCTGTACACGATCCACTGCAGGGTGTTTCGGCTAATTCCCGTGGCTGCCTCCATTTCCATAAATGTGATGTATTTGTTTCCTTGGATGGCCAGTTTGACCCGGGCAATGTTGGCTGGTGTTGACACTGTCACATTCTTTCCAGAACTGGTTCCCTTTACCACCAATGTGCGCCCTGTTTTCCAACCTTCCACCCAGTTGTAAATTGTTTTCCATGACGGCGCATGTTCTTCACAGACTGCCACCAAGCGCCGATGAATTTCTGCAGTGGTCACGCCTTCTTTCCATAGGAACCAAGTCGTATAGCGCTGTCCCTGACAGTTGCTATCCATGTTGTCTGCTCCTACGCTGACAGTGTTGTTACGAAATGGCTATGACGAGTGCATTCCGTGGCCCCTGTGTGTGTGCTGCTACCAAACGGTGGAACAAGACACTACTTACACGTCACCACCTTCAAAAGTGAAATGTGAACCATACCCAAGCATACAAAAAATAAAGTGTAAAACAATATAATATGCCCCTTGTATTATACTGATGTTTCCTCAAGGCATCAGCGATCAAGGTCCGAATGTGGTGATGGCAAGCATTTCTAAGGGTTTCATCATGTTTGCAGGCATCCAAGACATGTGCAAGTGTTTGTGGTTGCTATCCTGGGACCTGCCTGGTCATGCCCAATGATTCTCAGTGAATCTTTCCATTCACTGCTCAATAAATCCTCAGAATTTTTCACCCATATGCTGGTTTTCAGATGTTTCTTGAACAGGATAACTCCTTTGCAAGACAGAGCTCTCATACATTCTGATTAAACAAACAGTAGTTTACCAGTGGCTGAGAAAGGAATCAAAGAACTGCATTGATCTATGGAGATAGCAGTATGTGAAAAATGTGCAGTTTGTCCTCAATTTTGTTGTTTACTTGTTTGTTTGCTTGTTTGTTTGTTTGTTTGTTTTTTTAATTCTTATCTTTATCCCTGTACCTTCATTCTGTTGTTATCTGTGCTCATACCAGCCTGTCATTGTATTTATCCTTTGTGTGCACACTTATTCAATGTCAGTCATGATATAGGCGATTCAAATACAGCTTTTATACAGAATTCTGAGACAATATTTCAGGCTGTTATTTGCATTTTATAGTTACAACATATTTGCTTATAGTTATTAATGTGTTTTATGTCCAGAAATGCTATGCATACAGTATGTCTTTGACTAGGGCAACATTTGTCACTGTGCACTTCAGGAGAAAAAGAACACAAAAAGCAGTTTTTGATTAAAATTCTTTAGCTCTAATAGTAATCAAGTCAAGTCAAGTCAAGTCAAGTCAAGTCAAGTCAAGGTAATTAGTCACGTCACGTCACGTCACGTCACGTCACGTCACGTCACGTCACGTCACGTCACGTCACGTCACGTCACGTCACGTCACGTCACGTCACGTCACAGCCAAGAGATGTGATGTTCCATAAAAGATCAAAATTATTTAAAAACAACTCAGCTTACCTTGGGGCCATTAAAGCAGATGAATATTTCTGTCTCAGAGCAATGCATGAGCATTGCAATACTATCCATTTTGGTTCGTCCCAACTCCTGTTGCACTTGAGCTGAAATCCATAAAATATTACTGAATACAAAATGTCAGCATTGCTTTAAAGAGAAAGGAACACCTCATCTCCAAGAACCATGTATTTTATATGTGAACCTTTCATCGTCTGTAAAACTACTATTTAGCTCATTTTTTGGGTTGAACCGTGTTTTGTTTTATGTACCTTTTGTACAGGTTGCTGACGTTTTGAATACAATGTATTATTCTTTATCAAGGTAATTGATGTACCCCTACTCAATCCAAGGTAATTAGTCTCTCAAGGCACTAAAATCAATTACAAAGGTGATCACTGTGCCTCACCCTAAATAATTTCTCCTTCCTGCAGCTACCGCAAGACCCAGAGGTGTATCTTGAAACATCTGGAACATACCTCTTGCTTGACGGTCAGTTGGGAGTTACCAATGCTTCTACATAACCTGAGGCTTCATCCTATTTTCATAGTCTGACCTCCATACTGGTAATCTATGTATAGTAAGCATCTAAGAATTGCATCAGTCACCTTGATTAAGATTACTGCAATGTATTCAAAATGTCAGCATCATGTGTCTTATCCTGCTAAGGTATATAAAACAACATGGGTCAGTTCTAGAGGGAATGAAATGGAATGTATTTTTTTACTTCCAGCATTTAAGGTTATGCAAAAAAGAATTATCTCTAGAATGCCAGTAACATAGGCCTAGGTGACAGTGTTTATCTACCATCAGTAAAGAGAAGTGTGCTTAGAGCAACAAGGGTGTACTCCCAATGAAAGGAATTTTTTTTTTCCAGTAAATGAATTATATTTTGTCTTTTGTTGAAGAATGTCAAATTACAAAGTATAAGTTACCTCTAAACAAAATAACTACGGTATTAATAATACTAAATAAAGTAAAGCAATACAGTTATGGTGAGTTCAGTGCAAGAATGACCACTTCTTGATATAATTATACCAGAATGATTTACAGAAATTTACAGGCATTTCTGGAATGGTGCCATAGATGCTAATCATTAAATCATCAGAGACTTGAAGTATTCTGTTGTGGATGTATACATCATTAATTTCTTACAGTTGACTTCTTCAAATAGTCCAAAATAGTTAACCTGTCTGGCGAGTTACCCTGCTACGGTAATGAATAGACCATACAGCCATCTCAGTGCAAAGTGTCAGGTAGTGGTAAATAACCTGATCCCTTAAGGTGACCAACAGCTTCATGCGGATTAGTCTCCTTAGGTGGGAGAATGGTCCTCTCACTGTAGAAAATGACACTGTAACCCATTGAGTAGCATCTGACTCCATGTTAGGGGCAGCTGCAAAAGGCATGTGTACTCCATGTTAGGAGCAGCCAGATCACTTGCTGGCAGTAGCTCTTCTGGAGCTGCCATTTGGAATGGCGACCTTATCATAATATCAGCCTAATTTTAAAAAGGCACTTTTAAATCAGGCTCGAAAAGGTTAGGAAATTCCCTGGAAGCGATGCAAAGTTCTTATGCTGGGGTACTGTAAGAAGTAGGCAACCTGTTTAGAACATAATCAATCTCATGTCCCTGACTGGAAAGTCAGAAGAGGTGATTGGCTTCACGGAGAAGGAGAATATGGCTATGACAGGATTGCATAAAGTTAAATGGAGAGGGAAAGGAAAGGAGAAGTTGGGGAAGATCTTAGATGAGTATGTACAAAAAGTAGACTATGTAAGTGACAGAATAATAAAGACACTTAAGGACAGAGAATGGAATAAAGGATTTCATCCAAGTGTTTGCACACCACATTGGATGCAAAGAAGATGGTTTAGATACATTCCTGGAGGCACTGGAGAGAGAAATAAAAGATGTGGAAGTGACTGTCATGGGAGACTTAAACACAATGGTAGGATGCAACAGAAAAGGAATGGAAGAAGAAATTGGACAGTTTGGATAATTTTCAATCAACACAATTTGATGTATTTTATTCAAACAGATTTTTCCGGGAATAGTTTTGTGATAAAAGTTGTCCTCTTCCAGGGTAACTTCAGCTATGCAAAGAGCATACAGGAAAACACTATGTAGCCATGGGTATCGTAATTACATTCCCATTTACCTCAAGAATGCTTAAAAGAGATTAATAGAGGCACATTAGTGGTTTGGCAAGCTCTGAGAAGTAAGCATTTTCCGCGATCAGCCCTGCTAGACAAGCTGAACAAGAAGCACACGGCAAAGCAGGATGTCCAGTTACTATATTCTTTCAGCTGAGGTTTATGTCGACGCATATGTGTATATGCTTATTTAATACCCCTGCGGTATTGCCAACAGAGAATTTGTATTCACCTTTATCTCTGGTGTTTGTTTTCAGAGAGAAGCCAACGTCATTCATGGGGATATCTGTAACGCCTGGGGACATGAGAATGGCCATGAAGGATTATGCAAATAGGGAGGGAATAACAGTTATCATTATCAATGATAATATGCCTGTAAACAGACAATGTTGTCGCACAGATCAGTTGATGTGGGCGGTATACATTTAAGAATTTTATTGACAGTGCAGATATTTTCTAATATAGAAGCCAGTATATTAAGAGGACAATCTACAAGATTTTTCCTACCTTTCATTCTGTCCATAAATTGGATTTTTAAAATCTTTTATTAAATTTGATATCTTCATGCCATTACAAATAGTTATGCAGTACAATATGTATTTTATAATGTCATTCAATGCTTGTATGTTTAGGATAAATAAAACTGCTTCTTCTTTGGAGAAGATGTGAATTGTTTGAAAATATTCTGTAAATTTGACCACTATACATCAGTTTCACTATGAATCATATTAATTTGTTTGCCAATTGTTGACATTGGGCATTCTGCAGGTTTTTTGAAACATTCACAGTGCCCAAAGTAATATTAAAGGGATTTTAACTTGATTTTCTGGTTTTAAAAAAGTCAAATTTCACTTTTTTGTATTTTTGAATACTTTCCAGGAAAAATAGTTTCGAGTAAATATCTCTGATACTTTTGAGTTACAGATGAATGAAGTTTGAAGCTTTGGCAGACATTCCCTCTTACCCCTGGACCTGACACTTGGTGTGGATATAACAGCTCCCGTGTGGATCCTAGCATTATCTTCAGGCACCAGTTACTTTATTTGACAGCATAAGGACTGTAGTGCCATGGGATTTGTTTGATTTTCTTTTATTGATTGACTGATTGATTGATTGATTGATTGATTGATTGATTGATTGATTGATTTATTTATGTATTTATTTATTTATTTATTTATTTATTTATTTATTTATTTATTTATTTATTTAACTAATTAATTGTAATTGTGTGTATAAATCTCTGGTTGCATCAGTATGCTCACTTTTGATATTCTCTAGAATGTGACAGTTGTTAGATTGCTGAATTTAAGGTTCTCATTGAGCCTTGAAGACAACAAGCTCTTTTATTCTTCTAGATGATCATCACTATCAGCTGTAAAATTCCTGTGAATGTGCTATTTAAAATCTTGTTGAAATTTAGAAGAAGCTATTGAGATACTGGTAGTTGCAGTTTGTTTCAGTTCTGAAAATGATAGTTCAATGAAGGAAAGATAAATGTTCTTTTAATACCATTACAAGTTAAATGCAGAGTCTTCTTCTTTAAAGTAAAAGAACATTCTTTTATAGAGACTTTCAGACTTTTTATGATCCAGAGTTTACTTGCAGTAGGATGGCCAGGACACTTTCCTTTCTTCTGATTTTCCAGCCAGCAACACACAAATAACAATTGGCAGTCATCAACCAAGAATGGGTCATAGCCTACAATCATTAACCTTGAAGGTCTCATAGTATTGAGCACTATCTTCTTGAATGATTAATCTTATTTAACTTACTGTAACTTATTAATGAATTCCATTCATGTGACATTTGACACCACAAGATTGAAACTGATGAACACTTTAAATACAGTGTTTGGTTGCATACTTCCAGCAGCTAACTGGCTAATAAGATGTAATTACTTCTGTTTAATACCAAATAACAAAAATTTATTACCCACCCAAGTCTACATTATAGTTCTTCTCTCCTTTCCCCATTTTATATTATTAAATTGATTAATATTTTAATAATTATATTATCCAAATTAGTATAAATACCACATCCTATAAAATAGTGATATGATTTCATGTACTGGTACAACTTTCAATAACTTGTGCCTAGTTATCCAGGGGACACAACTCCTTTGGTTTTTCCTCACTTTACCTTCACCTAACAGTAATCCTGATATGTTATAATACCTCCATCCCTAGCAATGTGTTCCACAATAGAAGAAAACCATGACTATTGCAAATATCCAAAACTGCCTGAAGAAAAATGCAATTGTGGGAAATGTACATTGTGAAGAGCTACAACTGACAGGTGAAAGAAAAACTTTCAAGGTAGGCTTTCCCTTTAATCACCTTGAAGTAATGGGAAGCTTTTGACCAAAGGGAAATGTGGTTAGAAGGTTTTGCTTTCGGAGATACCGACAAGTCGAAAATGTGGAACTCATCTCAATGTCTTTACATTTTACTATGGATTATAGATGGTTTACAAAATGCCTTGTTAAATATACCTACAGTAACTATAACAAAATATGATGTTTCATCGCGGAAACTTTCCTCACAAAACACTATAACATTCAAGGTTTCTACGGATTCCACTCGTTTGCTGAACCGACTGAAGGTCGACTAGCAGGGAGAGTCTCCATCTTTTGTAAAACCATGTCTCGGTACAATACAGGAAATAATAAAAGAAGGTAAAATGGTCGTAATAAAAACTACTGAGATAAGTAGGGTTAGGATTTTTAGGTGCGCACCTTTTTTTGTTAAGGTAAATTAAAGCTGTTCGGAAAGATATCACAGTGTAAAATTTTGTTTCTATTTGCGAAAAGAGGTATTTTTCATGCACATTTTTCCCCCCTCTTTTTGGGACCTTTATCCCTTTTTTCTCCAACCATACCCATAATCCCCCTTTCCCCCTTTATCATTTTAACATCTCCTCAGTTTGGTGTGTACGTGTGAATAGTAAGCCTACCTCTTTCAGTAAACACCGTGCGGGAGTTGAAAGCA